>NC_042974.1:56744384-56756884 GCF_901001165.1 Salmo trutta | reverse complement strand
TTCTGAACGGACCTGAAGACAACTAGACCCGTTCTAAACAGAGAAGAGAACATACTAAACCAGTTAAGAATAGACACAAGGAACAACTAGACCCGTTCTGAACGGACCTGAGGACAACTAGACCCGTTCTGAACGGACCTGAGGACAACTAGACCTGTTCTGAACGGACCTGAGGACAACTAGACCTGTTCTGAACGGACCTGAGGACAACTAGACCCGTTCTAAACAGAGAAGAGAACATACTAAACCAGTTAAGAATAGACACAAGGAACAACTAGACCCGTTCTGAACGGACCTGAGGACAACTAGACCCGTTCTGAACGGACCTGAGGACAACTAGACCCGTTCTGAACGGACCTGAGGACAACTAGACCCGTTCTGAACGGACCTGAGGACAACTAGACCCGTTCTGAACTGACCTCAAGACAACTAGACCCGTTCCGACCGGACCTGAGGACAACTAGACCCGTTCTGAACGGACCTGAGGACAACTAGACCCGTTCTGAACGGACCTGAGGACAACTAGACCCGTTCTGAACGGACCTGAGGACAACTAGACCTGTTCCGAACGGACCTGAGGACAACTAGACCTGTTCTGAACGGACCTGAGGACAACTAGACCCGTTCCGAACGGACCTGAGGACAACTAGACCCGTTCTGAACGGACCTGAGGACAACTAGACCCGTTCCAAAACAATCAGAGTGTGGGAAGCAACAGAAAAGTACATTTTTTTGATTGATTCCATTGTGCCATAAAGTATTTGAAATGATTTCATAGTATTTCAACCCAGATCTGGTAAGAAGTCCAGTCGAGTCAGGTCTGTATCACCATCAGACAGCAGATGAGGAGCAGATGGCGGTATAGGATATCAAAGGAGTTTGTTAGAGATGGACAGGTAATAATGACATCACTGACTGACTGATTCCTACCGGGGGAATCACCATATCTGGTGTCAGCTACAATCTCTTATCATCAGACTTTTGCGTCTTCTTCAGAACTCAGAGAGAGACTTTCATACAAGGCCAGACATAGGTGTGTGTGTGTGTATGACCCCTTGGAGCCCGGTTCCTCTCTAGGTTTCTTTTATTGTCACATACACCAGGTAGGTGCAGTGAAATATATTGTTTTACAGGGTCAGCCATAGTAGTACGGCGCCCCTGGAGCAAATTAGGGCACATCAAGAGATTTTCACCTTGTTGGCTCAGGTATTCGAACCAGTGACCTTCAGGTTACTGGCCCAACACGCTAACCGCTAGGCTACCTGCCGCACTTCTGCCTTCTAGGGAGTTTTTCCTAGACACTGTGCTTCTGCCTTCTAGGGAGTTTTCCCTAGACACTGTGCTTCTGCCTTCTAGGGAGTTTTTCCTAGACACTGTGCTTCTGCCTTCTAGGGAGTTTTTCCTAGACACTGTGCTTCTGCCTTCTAGGGAGTTTTTCCTAGACACTGTGCTTCTGCCTTCTAGGGAGTTTTTCCTAGACACTGTGCTTCTGCCTTCTAGGGAGTTTTCCCTAGACACTGTGCTTCTGCCTTCTAGGGAGTTTTTCCTAGACACTGTGCTTCTGCCTTCTAGGGAGTTTTTCCTAGACACTGTGCTTCTGCCTTCTAGGGAGTTTTTCCTAGACACTGTGCTTCTGCCTTCTAGGGAGTTTTTCCTAGACATGTGCTTCTGCCTTCTAGGGAGTTTTTCCTAGACACTGTGCTTCTGCCTTCTAGGGAGTTTTCCCTAGACACTGTGCTTCTGCCTTCTAGGGAGTTTTCCCTAGACACTGTGCTTCTGCCTTCTAGGGAGTTTTTCCTAGACACTGTGCTTCTGCCTTCTAGGGAGTTTTTCCTAGACACTGTGCTTCTGCCTTCTAGGGAGTTTTTCCTAGACACTGTGCTTCTGCCTTCTAGGGAGTTTTTCCTAGACACTGTGCTTCTGCCTTCTAGGGAGTTTTTCCTAGACACTGTGCTTCTGCCTTCTAGGGAGTTTTTCCTAGACACTGTGCTTCTGCCTCGGCATTGCTTACTCTTTGGGGTTTTAGATTGGGTATCTGTAAATCACTTTGTGGCAACTACGGTGTATAAAGTGCTTTCTAAAATACATTTGATTGGCAATATTATTTCAGTGAATGGGAGAGTATTTATTTTTTGCATGTTTCAAGTGCTTCCCTGTATCGGATAGGTAGTTCTTAGAAATATTCACAAACGTGTGTGTGTGTGTGCGCATGTGGTTTCTGAGCAAGGTGAGTACATCCGGTGTGGTGTTTTCCTGGAGGAGATGGGGATTGTGACAGTGAATGACTTGGCCCTGTGTAATATAATGGTGTAGTGTTGTGGGTGTGTGTACATATATAGAAATGTAGGTGTCAGCGTATTGCCCAATACGGTCACCCCCAATGGACTATTGTCCTAAAAACAGCTCGTCGGCGTTCTCACGAATATCAATGGAGACAAACACGCACACAATCGTTCTGACACACAATGGAGAAGCCGACTAGTGTCATGGGACAGTGGCATCTTACTGTGGATAGACAGGATTGTTTGAAGACAGTAACAAGGAGGAGAGAAAAGAGAAGAGCTAACAACAACAAATAAAGGATAAAGAAGATGGTCGACATCCCGCTGGTCATGGCTACCTATGGGTTCCTAGTCAGCTGTGTGTGTGTGTGTGTGTGTGTGTGTGTGTGTGTGTGTGGGACAGAGTACGGATGGCCAGCTCCTCTTGGCTGTTTTCCTTTTCTCTCCTTCTTCTTCTCTGTTTATCATTGGCTGTTTTTCTTTTCTCTCCTTCTTCTTCTCTGTTTATCATTGGTTGTTTTCCTTTTCTCTTCTTCTCTGTTTATCCTTGGTTGTTTTTCTTGGTCGTCCTCTTGTGTTGGCTACAGCGAGGGGGTATGAGAGCAGAAAAGGCACTGACTAAAGCAATCACATTTTATATTTTACCTTATTTAACTCATTCGGCTTCTATTCAGCTTGAGTTCTACATTAACCTAACCCTAAACCTTCTTCCACTACCATTGAAAAATGATCTTAGACTGCTGAGCAAGCACACACATTGTCTTCTTGAGATGGATCTTTCCTTGACTAGTTGAGAGGTAGAGGGGTGTAAGGGAGGGGGTATGGAGAGAAGAGGGGGCTAGTAATGGGCCAACTTGTCAACTCAGGGTTAACCCCCCAGGCCCCCCAAGGGTTAATGACCCAACGAAACAATGCCTTGTAATCTGATTAGATAAAAGCCTCTTCTCCTCCAGCCCTCAGGCCAATACACACACACACACACACACACACACACACACACACACACACACACACACTCAACAACAGAGTTAAAAGATGGGATTAGCATACAATGGCCTTCTACAATGCCTTCACAGTCCACTGTTCTGACTGATGTTGCTCATTCAACCACCTATCTCTATCTATTGTAATTGGTTTAATGTCTCTCCCGGTACTAAATCTCCTAATTAGCTGACTTAGCATCTTTTCACTCCACATTTAGTTGTGTGGTAGCATTTATCTCTACAATGGATTCAATATGCTACTTCTAGTTCGAAGGGCTCCCGAGTGGCGCAGCGGTCAAAGGCACTGCATCTCAGTGCTAGAGGCATCACTACATACACCGTGGTTTGAATCCAGGCTGTATCACAACCGGCCGTGTTTGGGAGTCCCATAGGGCGGCGCACAATTGTCCCAGCATCGTCCGGGTTTGGCCCGTGTAGGCCGTCATTGTAAATAAGAATTTGTTCTTAACTGACTTTCCTAGTTAATTAAAGTAAAAAAGAAATGAGGAGCCCGGGTTTCAACAACCGTTTTTCAAGTAGGATAGGTCTTCTGACTTCAGTGGGACTCACATGCGCCGAATACAACAGGTGTAGGTAGACCCTACAGTGAAATGCTTCCTTACAAGCCCTTAACCAACAATGCATTTCAATAAATAGAGTTAAGAAAATATTTACTAAATAAACTAAAGTAAAAAATAAAGTAACAACAACGAGGCTATATACAGGGGTACCGGTACCGAGTCAATGTGCGGGGGTACAGGTTAGTTGAGGTAATTTGTACCTGTAGGTAGGGGTAAAGTGACTGCATAGATAATAAACATAAACAGTGAGTTGCTGCAGTGTAAGCGGGGGGCTCAATGTAAATAGTCTGGGTGGCCATTTGATTCATTGTCCAGCAGTCTGATGGCTTGGGGGTAGAAGCTGTGAAGGAGCCTTTTGGACCTAGACTTGGCGCTCCAGTACAACTTGCCGTGCAGTAGGAGTCTTTGACAATTTTTTGGGGCTTCCTCTGACACCGCCTAGTATATAGGTCTTGGTTGGCAGACTCCTTTGACTCCTTTGTTAAATGAATAACATTTTGTACAACTCTGTAAAGCAATGTGCCTCTACAATGCCATACAATCTTTAATGATTCATTATAAAGAGCAAACAGAAATGTTGTCATTTTCACTGACACTGGATACATCTAGATAGATTTCAGTGCTAGTCTCACTATTGGCAGCTCTCAGCCAATTACGATAAGATATATCAAACACAGTCCTCATGCTCTGATTGGCTTAGCTGATTAGAGCTAACAGGAAATGGGAATATTGCTACAGTTAAAGAGAGGGGTCAGTTGGGGATGAGCCCTAAATTCTACCCTGTTTCCTATATTGTTCTCTACTTTCAACCAGGGCCCATAGGGCTCAGGTCTAAAGTAGTACACTTTATGGAATAAATTGTCCCGGTGGTTTAAAGAGGGGGATGGTCTCTTTATCATGCTGAGCAGCCATCAGACCCATCAAAGGGTGTGTTGATCTTGACTAATCATTACCATCAACCGAGGGAAGCCAGTGTCATTGTCTGCATTGTCTAAATAAATAATGTTATTTCTCATGATTCTGCAATTCCATCAGTCCCAATGTAGCCGATGTCATGGATAGCAAGATGGATATCTAGTTAGCTCACTATTGGTCCTGCAGGTGAGAGTAGTGGCTTCATATCAACAGATGTTTTGGTCTGGATTGTCTAAATAAATGACTATTGTGTCTGCTATGAGTGTCTGTGGATTGTTTTTCTCTCAGGTAGGTGTCGACACACAGCTGTTCATAACAGCAGACACTTTAAAACACAACCGTGTTAGTAAATACAATGCTCTATGGATCTCTTTGTTTGCCGGGTGAGGGGTGCGGAGGACATAATTGCACAATATTTCGGTCTGTCTTCCGCTCTCTAGCTGGCGACGAGAAAATACCTTTAAAAATGAGCCAAAAAGAGAAACTGGAGCCATTTAATTGGCACTAGAGGTGTTTTAGTGTGACGCCTCTGTCTCTGCCCCTCCCTCCTTCCTTCCTTTCCTCCCTCCCTCCTTCCCACCCCCCTCCCTCCTTCCCACCCTCCCTCCTTCCCTTCCCTCCACCAACCTCCTTCCAAGCATTCAATTTCAACGCCGTGTCATGAAGGTCTTTCTCTCTGTCTCTCTCTGTCTCTGTCTCTCTCAATTTCAATTTAAGTGGCTTTATTGGCATGGTAAACATATGTTTACATTTCTAAAAACAAAAGTGAAATAAACAATACAAATTAACAGTAAGCATTACACTCACAAAAGTTCCAAAAGAATAAAGACATTTCAAATGTCATATTATGTCTATATACAGTGTTGTAGCGAAGCGCAAATAGTTAAAGTACAAAAGGGAAAATAAATAAACATAAATATGGATTGTATTTACAATGGTGTTTGTACCTCACTGGTTGCCCTTTTCTTGTGGCAACAGGTCACAAATCTTGCTGCTGTGAGTACAGACTGTGGTATTTCACTCAATAGATGTGGGAGTTTCTCAATAGCCTTTCTCAATAGCAAGGCTATTGAGTCTGTACATAGTCAAAGATTTCCTTAATTTTGGGTCAGTCACGGTGGTCAGGTATTCTGCTACTGTGTACTCTACAGTGTTTTTGTAAATTCTTTCCAGTGTGTCAAGTAATTATCATTTAGTTTTCTCATGATTTGATTGGGTCTAATTGTGTTGCTGTCCTGGGGCTCTGTCAGGTCTGTTTGTGTTGTGCTCTCTCTCTCTCTCTCTCTCTCTCTCTCTCTCTCTCTCCCTCTCTCTCTCACTGACCCCAGCCCGCTGCATCTGTCCCTTGTCCTGAGCATATCAGATGTTCCTCTGTTCCTGTCATCCTTTCTTAAAGACCTGATTCAAAGGGAACCTGAGGAGGGTGATGACAGAAGAATGAAAGGAACTGTGGAGTAGAGAGGAGATGTTTATGAGTGATCTGAGAGAGAGGGGGGGTCGCTATATAGTGGGCCCAGGTCAAAAGTAGTGCACTATATAGGGAATAGGGTGCCATTTGGGACGCAGCCTCAGACTGCCCACGTATTAGCGTGTAAGTGTTGGCTGGTTAGTGGCTTGTGGTGGAGCTGTCAGTTACATGATGTGGTGTGTGTGTGGACTGGGTGGAAACTGGAGAGGGTTTTCTTTATTCTCCTCTGCTCTGTCTGTCGCCTGTGGTTTTGCGGTCGGCTCTCAGTGTGAGGTGGGGGAGAGGGGAGGGGAAAGTGACACGTTGTCTGGGGTGTTTGCGCTGTGGTGCTGCTGCTTTTCGACTTTAACACCAGTGTTCCACTAGTGTATACATCCTTATGTTTTACTAGCTAGTGCTGACAGTGAGGACTTGTGAAGACCAGAATCAACAACCTCTGCATCATTCAAGACTGTTGCTATGTGAGGTGTTAAAGTTCACAGTTAGCCATTGTTAAGTAAACGCCAAGTGAAAAGTACCAGTGGCCTGGCTTTGGCCCCAAGTCAGAGCAGGTCCACCAGAGCCTTGGACCAGTGAGACATGGGTGCCGGCCCCCGTAGATGGAAACAGAAACGTCTGAGCCTGTTGGGTAAAACACCGGGGTGAGACTGTTGGGTAAAACACCGGGGTGAGACTGTTGGGTAAAACACCGGGGTGAGACTGTTGGGTAAAACACCGGGGTGAGACTGTTGGGTAAAACACCGGGGTGAGACTGTTGGGTAAAACACCGGGGTGAGCCTGTTGGGTAAAACACCGGGGTGAGACTGTTGGGTAAAACACCGGGGTGAGACTGTTGGGTAAAACACCGGGGTGAGACTGTTGGGTAAAACACCGGGGTGAGACTGTTGGGTAAAACATCGGGGTGAGCCTGTTGGGTAAAACACCGGGGTGAGACTGTTGGGTAAAACACCGGGGTGAGACTGTTGGGTAAAACACCGGGGTGAGCCTGTTGGGTAAAACACCGGGGTGAGACTGTTGGGTAAAACACCGGGGTAAATCCTGTATGGAAATGCTCTACTGTATGTGTAATGTGCATTAACATTGCTGGTGTCTTACCATGCTCTGGTCTAGACCCTATAGATATACACAAACACATAGTGGTACATGTATCCAACCTGTATAATCCTCTAGTGCAGGTATTTTTTCCCCCACATTTTAAACAGTCCATCTATATTTTCCAACAGGGCTAGAGTTTTTTTTCTCACCTGAGTAGCCTCGTTTCACTGCCAAAAATAAAATTAAACCATCTAGTGTTCAGCGAAATAACAACACAGGTAGCTTAGTCAAATAATTAACATCCAATCACATTAACCGTTACTCTCTGGTGGCAATTCCACTAACGGTCTGTATGTAGCCAAACGGAGCTGCTGCTCATTCTGTTTGCTCAAAAATGGATAAATGGTTAAAAAAAGTAAGGCCCGCGTCCATAGAGACAAATACCAGCTCTACTGATAGTACTGCTACTACCAGCAGTACTACACCTGCACCTGTCGATGACACAAGTTGTTCTGCTTCCACGAGCACATCCAATGCTAGCATCAGTAATTCTACATTTGTTGTTAGCCCAGCTAGCATGGACACTGGCAGTTGTGAATCTGATGCAGCCAAAGAGCTACTGCCCCCAAAAGTACTATCTCACAACTCGATGAAACCTTCACTCTTGCGCAAACATTTAGAAACAAAACATGCCAATTTGAAAAATAAGCCACGGGAGTTTTTGGAGCAAGAATTAAGATGACCTTTGAGTAGTAAGACATGTATATAAGCAACATATACCATTAATAAGAAGGGGCTAGAAGCGTCTTACATGGTGAGCTACCGAGTGGCTAGGACAGGCAAGCCCGATACTATTGTGCAGGACTTAATTCTTCCTGCTGTCACGGATATGGCTGGGACAATGCTGGGGGAAATGGCCAAAAAAACTATACAGACAATGTCTTCATCATACAACACTGTTTCACGACGCATCAGTCAATTAATCCAATTGATTTATAAAGCCCTTTTAACATCAGCAGATGTCACAAAGTGCTATACAGAAACCCAGCCTAAAACCCCAAACAGCAAGCAATGCAGATGTAGGAGCACGGTGGAAAAACTCACTAAAAAGGCAGTAACCTAGGAAGAAACCTAGAGAGGAACCAGGCTCTGAGGGGTGGCCAGCCCTCTTCTGGCTGTGCCGGGTGGAGATTATAACAGAACATGGCCAAGATGTTCAAACATTCATAGATAACCAGCAGGGTCAAATAATAATAATCACAGTGGTTGTAGAGGGTGCAACAGGTCAGCACCTCAGGAGTAAATGTCAGTTGGCTTTTCATAGCAGAGTTAGAAACAGCAGGTGCGGTGGAGAGAGAGAGTCGAAAACAGCAGGTCCGGGACAAGGTAGCACGTCCGGTGAACAGGTCAGGGTTCCATAGCCGCAGGCAGAACAGTTGAAACTGGAGCAGCAGCACGACCAGGTGGACTGGGGACAGCAATGAGTCATCAGGCCAGGTAGTCCTGAGGCATGGTCCTAGGGCTCAGGTCTTCCTAGAGAAAAAGAGAGAGAATTAGAGAGAGCATACTTACATTTACACAGGACACCGGATAAGACAGGAGAAAATACTCCAGATATAACAGACTGGCCCTAGCCCCAAACACATAAACTATTGCAGCATAAATACTGGAGGCTGAGACAGGAAGGGTCAGGAGACACTGTGGCCCCGTCCGACGATACCCCTGGACAAGGCCAACCAGGCAGGATATAACCCCACCCACTTTGCCAAAGCACAGCCCCCACACCACTAGAAGGAAATCTTCAACCACCAACTTACTACCCTGAGACAAGGCCGAGTATAGCCCATGAAGATCTCCCCCACGGCACAAACCCCAGGGGGGCACCATACCTGGACTGGAAGATCACGTCAGTGACTCAACTTATCAAGTGACGCACCCTTCCTAGGGACGGGATGGAAGAGCACCAGTAAGCCAGTGACTCAGCCCCCGTAATAGGGTTAGAGGCAGAGAATCCCGGTGGAGAGAGGGGAACCCGCCAGGCAGAGACAGCAAGGATGGTTTGTCGCTCCATTGCCTTTCCGTTCACCTTCACACTCCTGGGCCAAACTACACTCAATCATAGGACCTACTGAAGAGATTAGACTTCAATAAAGACTTAAAGAGACAGAGTCCGCATTTCTCACATGGATAGGCAGACCATTCCATAATAATTGAGCTCTATAGGAGAAAGTCCTGCCTCCAGCTGTTTGATTTGAAATTCTAGGGACAATAAGGAGGCCTGCATCTTGTGACTGTAGTGTAAGTGTAGGTATGTACGGCAGGACCAAATCGGAGAGATAGGTAGGAGCAAGCCCATGTAATGCTTTGTAGGTTAGCAGTAAAACCTTGATATCAGCCATAGCCTTAACAGGAAGCCAGTGTAGAGAGGCTAGCACTGGAGTAATATGATCACATTTTTTGGTTCAAGTAAAATATATAGTGAAAACAATAATGGTCCTAAAACAGAACCTTGAGGAACACCAAAACTTACAGTTGATTTGTCAGAGGACAAACCATCCACAGAGACAAACTGATATCTTTCCGACAGATAAGATCTAAACTAGGCCAGGACTTGTCCGTGTAGACCAATTTGGGTTTCCAATCTCTGCTAATCATTTGGTGATTGATGGTGTCAAAATCAGCAGTAAGGTCTAGGAGCACGAGGACAGATGCAGAGCCTTGGTCTGATGCCATTAAAAGGTAATTTACCACCTTCACGAGTGCAGCCTCAGTGCTATGATGGGGTCTAAAACCAGACTGAAGCATTTCGTATACATTGTTTGTCTTCAGGAAGGCAGTGAGTTGCTGTGCAACAGCTTTTTCAAAAATGTTTGAGAGGAATGGGAGATTCGATATTGGCCGATTAGTTTTTTATATTTTCTGGGTGATGGTTTGGCTTTTCAAAGAGAGGCTTTATTACAGCCACTTTTAGTGAGTTTGGTACACATCCGGTGGATAGAGAGCCATTTATTATGTTCAACATAGGAGGGCCAAGCACAGGAAGCAGCTCTTTCAGTAGTTTAGTTGGAATAAGGTCCAGTATGCAGCTTGAAGGTTTAGAGGCCATTACTATTTTCATGAATGTGTCAAGAGATATAGGATTAAAAAACTTGATCCTAGGACCTGGCAGTGTTGTGCAGACTCAGGACAACTGAGTTTTGGAGAAATACGCAGATTTAAAGAGGAGTCTGTAATTTGCTTTCTAATGATCATGATCTTTTCGTCAAAGAAGTTCATGAATTTATTACTGCTGAAGTGAAAGCCATCCTCTCTTGGGGAATGCTGCTTTTTAGTTATCTTTGCGACAGTATCAAAAATAAATTTAGGATCGTTCTTATTGTTCTCAATTAAGTTGGAAAAATAGGATGATCGAGCAGCAGTGAGGGCTCTTCGATACTGCACGGTACTGTCTTTCCAAGTTAGTCGGAAGACTTCCAGTTTGGGGTAGCGCCATTTTCGTTACAATTTTCTGGAAGCTTGCTTCAGGGCTCGGGTATTTTCTGTATACTGGGGAGCTAGTTTCTTATGACAAATGTTTTTTGTTTGTAGGGGTACGGCTGCATCTAGGGTATTACACAAGGTTAAATTTAGTTCCTCAGTTAGGTGGTTAACCAATTTTTGTACTCTGACGTCCTTGGGTAGGTGGCGGGAGTCTGGAAGGGCATCTAGAAATCTTTGGGTTGTCCGAGAATTTATAGCACGGCTTTTTGATGATCCTTGGTTGGGGTCTGAGCAGATTATTTGTTGCGATTGCAAATGTAATAAAATGGTGGTCTGATAGTCCAGGATTATGAGGAAAAACATTAAGATCCACAATATTTATTCCACAGGACAAAACTAGGTCCAGAGTATGACTGTGGCAGTGAGTAGGTCCGGAGATATTTTGGACAAAACCCACTGAGTCGATGATGGCTCCGAAAGCCTTTTTGAGTGGGTGTGTGGACTTTTCCATGTGAATATTAAAGTCACCCAAAATTGTAATATTATCTGCCATGACTACAAGGTCCGATAGGAATTCAGGGAACTCAGTGAGGAATGCCGTATACGGCCCAGGAGGCCTGTAAACAGTAGCTATAAAAGTGATTGAGATGGCTGCATAGATTTCATGACTAGAAGATCAAGAAACAAAAACACAGTAAAAAATATGTTTTATACATTGAAAAATGCTATCGTAAATGATAGCAACACCTCCGCCTTTGCAGGATGCGCGGGGGATATGGTCACCAGTGTAACCAGGAGGAGAGGCCTCATTTAACACAGTAAATTCATCAGGCTTAAGCCATGTTTCAGTCAGGCCAATCACATCAAGATTATGATCAGTGATTAGTTCATTGACTATAACTGCATTGGAAGTGAGGGATCCAACATTAAGTAGCCCTATTTTAAGATGTGAGATATCACATTATCTTTCAATAATGACAGAAATGGAGGAGGTCTTTATTCCAGTGAGATTGCTAAGGCGAACACCGCCATGTTTAGTTTTGCCCAACCTAGGTCGAGGCACAGACACGGTCTCAATGGGGATAGCTGAGCTGACTACACTGACTGTGCTAATGGAAGACTCCACTAAGCTGGCAGGCTGGCTAACAGCCTGCTGCCTGGCCTGCACTCTATTTCATTGTGGAGCTAGAGGAGTTAGAGCCCTGTCAGTGACATGGCAGGAGATGTTTTGAAACAATTACTGCTTCGCATACAAGCCAGTGAATTATATACATTACCGCTGGATGAGTCAACAGACGTGGCGGGCCTGGCACAGCTCCTGGTATATGTTCGTTACGTTTATGGGGGGTCAATTAAGGAAGACATCCTCTTCTGCAAACCACTGGAAACCAGGACAACATGAGAGGATATTTTTAAAGTACTGGACAGCTTTGTGACATCAAATAGACTTTGGTGGTCAAGATGTGTTGGTATCTGTACTGATGGCGCAAACAGGGAGACATAGTGGAGTGGTAACGCGCGTGCAAGCAGTTGCTCCTGACGCCACTTGGGTACACTGCAGCATCCACCAAGAGGCTTTTGCTGCCAAGAGAATGCCTGACAGCTTGAAAGACATTTTGGACACTACAGTGAAAATGACTAACTTTGTTAAAGCAAGGTCCCTGAACTCTCGTGTATTTTCTGCATTATGCAATGATATGGGCAGCGGCCATGTAATGCTTTTACAACATACAGAGGTGCGCTGGTTATCAAGGGG
>NC_042974.1:56646884-56739384 GCF_901001165.1 Salmo trutta | reverse complement strand
GTAGCTATGTGGCTGTAGCTATGTGGCTGTAGCTATGTGGCTGTAGCTAGTTGGCTGTAGCTATGTGGCTGTAGCTAGTTGGCTGTAGCTATGTGGCTGTAGCTATTTGGCTGTAGCTATGTGGCTGTAGCTATGTGGCTGTAGCTATGTGGCTGTAGCTATGTGGCTGTAGCTATTTGGCTGTAGCTATGTGGCTGTAGCTATTTGGCTGTAGCTATGTGGCTGTAGCTATGTGGCTGTAGCTATGTGGCTGTAGCTATGTGGCTGTAGCTATGTGGCTGTAGCTATGTGGCTGTAGCTATGTGGCTGTAGCTATGTGGCTGTAGCTATGTGGCTGTAGCTATTTGGCTGTAGCTATTTGGCTGTAGCTATGTGGCTGTAGCTATGTGGCTGTAGCTATTTGGCTGTAGCTATGTGGCTGTAGCTATGTGGCTGTAGCTATGTGGCTGTAGCTATTTGGCTGTAGCTATGTGGCTGTAGCTATGTGGCTGTAGCTATGTGGCTGTAGCTAGTTGGCTGTAGCTATGTGGCTGTAGCTAGTTGGCTGTAGCTATGTGGCTGTAGCTATGTGGCTGTAGCTATGTGGCTGTAGCTATGTGGCTGTAGCTATGTGGCTGTAGCTATGTGGCTGTAGCTATTTGGCTGTAGCTATGTGGCTGTAGCTATTTGGCTGTAGCTATGTGGCTGTAGCTATGTGGCTGTAGCTAGTTGGCTGTAGCTATGTGGCTGTAGCTAGTTGGCTGTAGCTATGTGGCTGTAGCTAGTTGGCTGTAGCTATGTGGCTGTAGCTATTTGGCTGTAGCTATGTGGCTGTAGCTATTTGGCTGTAGCTATGTGGCTGTAGCTATTTGGCTGTAGCTATGTGGCTGTAGCTATGTGGCTGTAGCTATTTGGCTGTAGCTATGTGGCTGTAGCTATGTGGCTGTAGCTATTTGGCTGTAGCTATGTGGCTGTAGCTATGTGGCTGTAGCTAGTTGGCTATAGCTATGTGGCTGTAGCTATTTGGCTGTAGCTATGTGGCTGTAGCTATGTGGCTGTAGCTAGTTGGCTGTAGCTATGTGGCTGTAGCTATGTGGCTGTAGCTATTTAATTCTTATTGAATTAAACTGACATTGTCCTTTTTCGTCCATGGATCTGCATTAACTCTTTCTGCTAACTTCCTGTTCCCAAAAACATTTGGCATTTGGCGTGTAGCTATGTGGCTGTAGCTATGTGGCTGTATCTAGTTGGCTGTAGCTATGTGGCTGTAGCTATTTAGCGTGCATAAAGTTAGGCCCTAAAGCTTAGGCTTACACACTAATGCCAGATAGTCTAAAATAATGAAAGAAAAACCTCAATGTACAACCATGACATTTATGGATTTTTAAGGTATTGTTTTCTCTTTATTCAGCTCGCATCCCACCCACCCTTCATCCAAACAATATTTAATGACCCTAAACCCGCCTGGATATAACCGCGGGGACTGCGGGCTATGAGTCAACCCGCACATCACTAATATGGTGGACCTTGTAATCCTGTCTGGTCTCTGTGTAAACGGTGGGAAGAGACGGGACAGTGGGGAGTCCAGGATGGGTCACTGTCACAAGGCCTTGGCCTCTCTACAGGGGGTCTGACTGTTGACTCTAGTCCCACGTTGACATTCCCCACTGTTTGTCTTGGCTTTCATCAGGGCTCAGCTCAAACAAGAGCCAGAAACTGATAAAACACATGCTACAGAGATATATATATATATATATATACACACACACACACACACACACACACACACACACACACACACACACACACACACACACACACACACACACACACAGTCTTACAGCGATACACACACAGTCTTACACACACACACACACACACACACACACACACACACACACACACACACACACAGTCTTACAGTGATACACACACAGTCTTACACACACACACACACACACACACACACACACACACACACACACACACACACACACACACTTTGGCAAGACAGGACAACAACAGGTCGAGGAGGCCCTAGCCAGACACAGCAGTATAGCAGAAGTATGTGTGTGGTGTGTTTGTGTGTGTCTCTGTGAGACTGTCTGCAAGGTGTGCAGCCTTTTCCCTGAACACTTCTGTTTTGTAACATATTTTTATTGATTTCACAAAAACACAAACATCAGTACATAAGGGCCCTGACACATTCATCCATTTAGCTGGTTTAGGGAATGGGGAGAAGTATTCACAGAACACTGATAGTTATAAAGACACTGTGGACTTTTCCCATTTTCCTTCTGGAGTGCATCTATGCCACCTGTGCCCCACAGTCAAATTATACCCACCCTTCTCTCTCTCCTTCTGCTGCCTAAAACAAGGCTGCATCCAAAATGGCACCCTATTCCATAAATAGAGCACTACTTTTGACCAGAGCCCTAAGGGCTGTGGTCAAATGTAGTGCACTAAATAGGGAATAGAGTGCTATTTAGGGACACTGCCCAAGACAGCGAGCTGGATGTGTTTGGTTATTATGCTGTTTTTGCGAGATTGCAGTGGTAAAATGATCACACACACACACACACACACACACACACACACACACACACACACACACACACACACACACACACACACACACACACACACACACACACACACACACACACACCTACAGTAACAGTGATATAATGTCCAAGGACAGGCTAACTGATACAGAAGGAGAAACAGCTGTGTTCGTGCATTTATTTCTGTAACTACGCCCAGTTCATATCACCATCTCTGATCTCTCTGTCTCACAGCTATCTATCAGGGCTGTTGTAGGTAGGAAAGACAGGCAGGCATGCAGGAAGACAGCCTACCAGGCAGGCATGCAGGAAGACAGCCTACCAGGCAGGCATGCAGGAAGACATCCTACCAGGCAGGCATGCAGGAAGACAGCCTACCAGGCAGGCATGCAGGAAGACATCCTACCAGGCAGGCATGCAGGAAGACATCCAACCAGGCAGGCATGCAGGAAGACAGCCTACCAGGGAGGCACGCAGGAAGACAGCCTACCAGGCAGGCACGCAGGAAGACAGCCTACCAGGCAGGCACGCAGGAAGACAGCCTACCAGGCAGGCATGCAGGAAGACAGCCTACCAGGGGCAGGCATGCAGGAAGACATCCTACCAGGCAGGCATGCAGGAAGACAGCCTACCAGGCAGGCATGCAGGAAGACAT
Source organism: Salmo trutta (assembly GCF_901001165.1). Taxonomy (NCBI): domain Eukaryota; kingdom Metazoa; phylum Chordata; class Actinopteri; order Salmoniformes; family Salmonidae; genus Salmo; species Salmo trutta. The sequence continues at coordinate 56,736,186 of NC_042974.1, read as the reverse complement.
CCTACCAGGGGCAGGCATGCAGGAAGACATCCTACCAGGCAGGCATGCAGGAAGACATCTTACTAGGCAGGCATGCAGGAAGACAGCCTACCAGGCAGGCATGCAGGAAGACAGCCTACCAGGGGCAGGCATGCAGGAAGACAGCCTACCAGGCAGGCATGCAGGAAGACATCCTACCAGGGCCAGGCATGCAGGAAGACATCCTACCAGGGGCAGGCATGCAGGAAGACAGCCTACCAGGCAGGCATGCAGGAAGACATCCTACCAGGCAGGCATGCAGGAAGACATCCTACCAGGCAGGCATGCAGGAAGACATCCTACCAGGCAGGCATGCAGGAAGACAGCGAGACGGCAGTCTTCTTCTTTGGTGTTGATTTCTCATTCCTGTTCTACAGTGTGGAGACAGCCCGTTCTGGCCCCAATGAATTTCACGCTTGTACTGTTGCCTTGTCGAATGGTGGGGTGGGGTTGGGCTGACGTGACGTCACTCACAGGAAGAGGGGGTTAATCATGTTAATGTAATTGCAGGGAGAGTGGAGAAGTCGGGTTTTGTAGCCCAGGTGCAATCCACCTGCGTGTGTTTCTTCCTCATCACTTAATTGGAGTGCAGTTTCCTACTAATGGATATTATGTGTGTGTGTGTGTGTGTGTGTGTGTATTTGTGTCTCAGTGTAACACTGAACACTCAGTAAGGAATTACAGTGCATTTGGGAAAGTATTTCAGACCCTTTTACTTTTCCCTCATTTTATTACGTCACAGCCTTATTCTAAAATGGATTAAATCAATATTTGTCCTCCTCAATCTACACACAATACCCCATAATGACAAAGTGAAAACAGATTTTTAGAATGTTTTTCAAATGTATTAAAAATAAAAAACAGAAATACCTTATTACATAAGTATTCAGACTTTTCTATGAGACTTACATTTTTATTTTGTTATTTTACCTTTATTTTACTAGGCAAGTCAGTTAAGAACAAATTCTTATTTACAATGACAGCCTAGGAACAGTGGGTTAACTGCCTTGTTCAGGGGCAGAACGACACATTTTTACCTTGTCAGCTCGGGGATTCGATCTAGCAACCTTTTGGTTACTGGCTAACCACTAGGCTACCTGCCGACCCAAATTGAGCTCAGGTGCATCCTGTTTCCATTGATCATCCTTGAGATGTTTCTACAACTTGATTGGAGTCCACATGTGGTAAATTAAATTGATTAAACATGATTTGGGAAGGCACACACCTGTTTATGTAAGGTCCCACAGTTGACAGTGCATGTCAGAGCAAAAACCAAGCCATGAGGTAGAAGGAACTGTCTGTAGAGCTCCAAGACAGGATTTTGTCGAGGCACAGATCTGGGGAAGGGTACCAAAAAGATTCTGCAGTATTGAAGGTCCCCAAGAACACAGTGGCCTCCATCATTCTTAAATGGAAGAAGTTTGGAACCACCAAGACTCTTCCTAGAGCTGGCTGCTCGATCAAACTGAGGAATTGGGAGAGAAGGGCCTTGAACCTGATGGTCCCTCTGACCGAGCTCTAGAGTTCCTCTGTGGAGATGGGAGAACCTTCCAGAAGGACAACCATCTCTGCAGCACTCCACCAATCAGGCCTTTATGATAAGAGTGGCCAGACAGAAGCCACTCCTCAGTAAAAGGCACATGACAGCCCTCTTGGAGTTTGCCAAAAGGCACCTAAAGACTCTCAAACCATGAGAAACAAGATTCTCTGGTCTGATGAAACCAAGATTGAACTCTTTGGCCTGAATGCCAAACGTCACTTCTGGAGGAAACCTGGCACCAAAACTACTGTGAAGCATGGTGGTGGCAGCATGCTGTGGGGATGTTTTTCAGGGACTGGGAGACTAGTCAGGATCGGGGGAAAGATGAACAGAGCAAAGTACAGAGAGATCCTTGATGGAAACCTGCTCCAGAGTGCTCAGGACTTAGGACTGGGGCAAAGGTTCACCTTCCAACAGGACAACAACCCTAAGCACACAGCCAAGACAACGTAGGAGTGGCATCGGGACAAGTCTTAAATGTTCTTGAGTGACCTGGCAAGAGCCCGGACTTGAACCCGATCAAACATCTCTGGAGAGACCTGAAAATAGCTGTGCAGCGACGCTCCCCATCCAACCTGAAAGAGTTGAGAGGATCTGCAGAGAAGAATGGGAGAAACTCCCCAAATACAGGTGTGCCAAGCTTGTAGCGCAATACCCAAGAAGACTCAAGGCTGTAATCACTGCCAAAGGTGCTTCAACAAAGTACTGAGTAAAGGGTCTGAATACTTTTTATTTTTAATAACTTTGCTAAAATGGATAAAAACCTGTTTGCTTTGTCATTATGGGGTATTGTGGGTAGATTGATAAGGGAAACAACTGTTTCATCAATTTTAGAATGAGGCTATAACGTAACAAAATGTGGAAAAAGTCAAGGGGTCTGAATTCTTTTACGAAGGCCCTGTGCCTAACCCTCCCGAGAGAGTTGGGCTTTCTCCTCCTCTCACTCTTCTCCTCGTCTCTTCATCTCCTCTCTTCATCCCCTCCTCTCAGCCTCTTCTCTTCTCCTCTTCTCGTCGTCCCATCCTCTCCGCCTCTTCTCCTCTTCTTGCCATCCCCTCCTCTCCTCCTCTTTTCTTGTCTCATGAGTAATCTCACCCTTTAGTTGGCAATAGCCTAATATCATTATATTATGCCTGCATCACTCTATTTGTGTGTGTGTGTGTGTGTGTGTGTGTGTGTGTGTGTGTGTGTGTGTGTGTGTGTGTGTGTGTGTGTGTGTGTGTGTGTGTGTGTGTTTGTGAGCGTGAAAGTTTGCGTGATCACTTTTTGGGCATGCTCATGTATAGACAGGAGCAATTTCAAAAGGTCATTTCTAGATAAAACATGGAGTGGTACGAGGTGTGTGTGGTGACAATGCTGTTTGTTACATTCTAGATGTGGTAAAGAGGTCAACGGAACGCAGACCGCGGGGCATAGAAGAAGGACGCCGGATTGACACACATTCAACAAATCTGATCTAACAAAGTGGATATTGGTCAAATCCGTCATTATTGATGTATTGTAACAGGCCCACAATGTGGTTCCTAAAGTCAGATTTTTTTATATATTTCTATGTTTTCACTGCATAACATTTAGAAGTACTCCCTTTTCAGGTTTAGAAGAAGTGCTAAATGCTAACTTCCGTTCGTATAAGCTGGTAGCATAGCTAGCATAGAGAAATCAGTGGTGGTAGTCAGTCATTTTTAACTGTAATGCAGTTGATTAGTGATGATGACATGAACATGTATTGGGGTTGACATCCATACATTATCCTCCGATTTTTTCCTCAACATAGTGTGAAATATCCTAAATGTAGGGTAATTTTGCTGGAGGGCAACGAGGAGATTCAGGGTCTTTTCCCCACGCGTGTCCATGGCATTTCCATTCAACTCTTCACAACATCTGTTGTAATCATTGTTCAGTACAGTACTTCTGCCTCTCTCAAACACTCAAACCCTCAAACTGCAGATTAAAAAACAGCTCATCTGTCAAATCCATTATGTTACCAGTGCTGTCACAGCATCACTCACATACTGGCTTGCAAAATTCCGCTAACATTCCCAGAATTCTTTTAACCAAAATTGTTGCTGTAAACTTCCAGGAATCAGGTGGGAATGCGCAGGAAATCCGTAATCTTCCAACCTTGATTTCTATAAAATCTAGGAATTTTAGGAAAGTTAATGGAATTTTGCCAGCCTACTCACATCAGACACTCAGTCACAGCGGCTTTAGTGTAGTACAACATAACTTCTGTGATCATAGCCTCTCTGGGTTTAATTGGGACAACATGTGTACTAGGACTTGGAGCCCTGCCTGCCACACACATACCCACACACACACACAACGCTCACACACACACACAACGCACACAACGCTCGCACACACACACAACGCACACAACGCACACACACACACACACAACGCACGCACGCACACACACACACACACACACCACACGCACACACACACAACACACACACACACACCACACGCACACACACACAACACACACACACAACACACACGCACACACGCTCGCACACACACACAACGCTCGCACACACACACAACGCACACACACACACACAACGCACGCACGCACACACACACACCACACGCACACACACACAACACACGTGTGTGTGTGTGTATAGTTTACCCATGCATAGCCACCAAACCACATATGGTCTGGGACTCTACTGTCTTTCTCCTCATGATATTTATGTTATGTCAATATGTCAGTGGACCAGTGGTTTCCAAAAGAGGCCTTCCAACCTTCCAACTCACCCTGTGGAAACAAGAGAGGTTTTTTTATTGGTCTAGTGGGCCCCCAGTGCACACGCACGTACGCACGCACAGACAGACAGACAGACAGACAGACAGACAGACAGGCAGACAGGCAGGCAGACAGACAGGCAGACAGACAGGCACATAGGCCCCCCCACCACCATTCCCTGAGCACCTCTCACATCACATGACTAGGGTCTTTACACCAGTTGACCTCGGGACCCTCTGTGTTTACCAAACTGTCTGCTTTTGTTCATTCATGGTTCCCATGGTGACCTGTAAGAGTCAACCCAAATGGAACAGAGCTGGGACAGTTCTAGAAAGTTTTGCCTGCCACCCAAATGGCACCATATTCCCTATTTAGTGCACTATTTAGGCGAGGACCCGGCCTATAGGGCTCTGGTCAAAAGTAGTACACAATATAGGGAATAGGGTGCCATTTGAGACGCAGACTCTGTCTGTTATGTTGACAGAGTAGGGCAGAACACACACAGGGGCTACGGAACATTCCAGGCTTCTATAGATTCTGTGGGAAGATCAAAACACGTCCAAGGTTCACAGTTCAATCTTAGAGCGGTGCCAAACACTGTTCTGAGCTTTGGAGTGAAAATGTTCTATGTGTTTCTGCCAGGTTCACCACCATCACAGTACAAAGGCATAGCTAGCGCAGATAAAAAATCAATCTGTAGAAATACACATCACATATCCTCCTCATAGTGTGGACTGCTAAACTTTAATTCATGTCCTTCTGTCCTTGAGCTGTTCTTGTCTATTAATGTTCTGTATTATGTCATGTTTCCTGTTTTGTGTGGACCCCGAGAAGGGTAGCTGCTGCATGAGCAACAACTAATTGGGATCTTAATCAATATATACATTTCCTGGGACCTACTTGGTTCCATAGAAAGAGAATTACTAGAACATTCTAGGACATTCCCATTCAAGTCAATGCACTGTGATGTTTGGAATGGCAGCCATAGGTCATTGTGTTATTATGCATGGTCTCAGGAGGGAGATAGACGGAGAGAGACAATCCTCCTGTACAGGTTACGGTTCATTTAGCCAAAAGATACCTTTGCTACCAGTCTTACTCTGCCGCTTCCCCTGCCAGAGATTTGGTGTTTGAGTGGTGCATCCATAGCACTAGTCTAAGACTGAGCTGTACTCAGCTGGCCTGGTTACTCATTCACAAAGTGTCTGCTGGAAAGGACCATTTGAACAGAACATATTTAAGCCAGCACAGTATGGATCAAGTGGGCCATGATTGTGTGAAACGGGTACAAGAGTGAGAGCCCACTCCCTCATCCGTTAACCCATTTCCCACTGGTGGTGGCTTCAATGCTGTTGGAAGGACAGAACTAGAATGAGATTACATTTGAATGGTTGGAACACACAGCCAGGTCTGGCTCTACCTGCTGTCCAGATACCACAGCAAAAACAGGGGTTACTGTAGCTAGCTGCAAGCACTAGGCCTCTCTGGGGAGTGAAGCCTGTCTCTGTGAGTGGATTACAATTAGCCTAGACAGGCTCACACCACACAGTCATGGCAATCCATTACAAACAGCCAGACAGAAAGGAGGGTTCAGCGAGATCATGTTGTCATTGTCCTCACCCACACACATATCGTTTGTTAAACGACTAAACAGTCTTGCAAAATTTTTTGTTGTAGCTCATCCAAACAGAATATATGCTTACAGATATACAGTGCCTTCAGAAAGTATTCAGACCCCTTGACTTGTTCCACATTTTTTAATGTTACTGCCTTATTCTAAAATTGATTTTTTAATTTTTTATCCTCAGTAATCTACACACAATAGCCCATAATTACAAAGCGAAAACAGCTCAGGTGCATCATGTTTCCATTGATCATCTTTGAGATGTTTCTACAACTTGATTGGAGTCCACCTGTGGTAAATTCAATTGATTGGACATGATTTGGAAAGACACACACCTGTTTATTTAAGGTCCCACAGTTGACAGTGCATGTCAGAGCAAAAACCAAGCCATGAGGTGGAAGGAATTGTCCGTGGAGCTCTGAGACAGGATTGTGTCGAGGCACAGATCTGGGGAAGGGTGCCAAAACATTTCTGCAGCATTGAAGGTCCCTAAGAACACAGTGGCCTCCATTCTTAAATGGAAGAAGTTTGGAAGCACCAAGACTCTTCCTAGAGCTGGCCGCCCGGCCAAACTGAGCAATCAGGGGAGAAGGGCCTTGGTCAGGGAGGTGACCAAGAACCTGATGGTCCCTCTGACAGAGCTCGAGAGTTCCTCTGTGGAGATGACAGAACCTTCCAGAAGGGCAACCGTCTCTGCAGTACTCGACCAATCTGGCCTTTATGGTAGAGTGGCCAGAACGAAGCCACTCCTCAGTAAAAGGCACATGACAGCCCGCTTGGAGTTTGCCAAAAGGCACCTAAAGACTCTCAGAACATGAGAAACAAGATTCTCTGGTCTGATGAAACCAAGATTGAACTCTTTGGCCTGAATGGTCACTTTGATCACTTCTGGAGGAAACCTGGCACCAATACTACGGTGAAGCATGGTGGTGGCAGCATCATGCTGTGGGGATGTTTTTCAGCGGCAGGGACTGGGAGACTAGTCAGGATCGAGGGAAAGATGAACGGAGCAAAGTATAGAGAGATCCTTGATGGAAAACGTGCTCCAAAGTGCTCAGAACCAAAGACTGGGGCTCAGGTTCACCTCCCTACAGGACAACGACTCTAAGCACACAGTCAAGATAACGCAAGAGTGGCTTTGGGACAAGTCTCTGAATGTTCTTGAGTGGTCCAGCCAGAGCCCGGACTTGAACCTGACGAACATCTTCGGAGAGACCTGAGAATAGCTGTGCAGCGATGCTCCCCATAAAACCTGACAGAGCTTGAGAGGATCAGCAGAGAAGCTTGGGAGAAACTCCCCAAATACAGGTGGGCCAAGCTTGTAGCGTCATACCCAAGAAGCCTCGAGGAGGTAATCGCTGCCAAAGGTGCTTCAACAAAGCACTGAGTAAAGGGTATGAAAACTTATGTAAATGTTTTTGCTTTGTCATTATGGGGTAGTGTGTGTAGATTGATGAGAAAAAATAACAATGTAATCAATTTTAGAATAAGGCTGTAACCTAACAAAATGTTGAAAAAGTCAAGTGGCCTGAATACTTTCCGAATGCACTGTATATGAGCTTCTATATGTGGTCCTCTGTAGCTCAGTTGGTAGTGCGTGGGGCCTTCAATGTCAGGATAGTGGGTTTGATTCCCGAAACCACCCGTACGCAAAATGAATGCCCAAATGACTGTAAGTCACTTTGATTAAAAGCGTCTGCTAAATGGCATATATAAAATCAGAATAGAACATACCTTTTTTTCATGTAGATTCTGTTTTCTTCAGTGACAGATTTACCATTTTAATGTTCCACACTAGAAATATAAGATGTTTGTGTTTGTACAATAAAAATGACGATCTTCCATAAATGTAGCAGCTTTGACTGTGGTGGCAGACTTTGCTGTTAATTCCACAGGATTTCACTTTGAAATTGAAGTGAAGACAGAGACACAGTGTTTCACAGCGTTTTACAGCGTTTCTCATTGACCTCATCTAAGTTAGTCTGCACACCATTAGGGCTGCAGGTACCCTAGTGGTTAGAGTGTTGTGCCAGTAACTGAAAGGTTGCTAGTTCGAATCCCCAAGTTGACGAGGTGAAAAATCTGCCGATGTGCCCTTGAGTAAGGCACTTAACCCTTCATGCTTCAGGGTTGCTGTTAGTAATGGCAGACCCTGGCAGTGACCCCAGGGAGAGTTGGGATATGCAAAAAACTTTTTTCCAATTCAGATGTGTATTAATACACACTTGTACATGTGTGAAATAGGACAAATATAAGCACCCACCAAATGATTTTATTACTTAACAAATGGTGTGTGTGTGTGTGTGTATGTGCCACTTAACAAGCTATTTGTTTGTGGCTGGAGCTGCGGCGGCAGGTGTGTGTCTGGGTTCGTGGGCCATCACGGTGAGATTGGCTGTGTGACTGTAATTACTAAATTAGCTAAAGTGAACAAAGAAGAGTGGAAGAGAGAATATCTGAAGTGATCAGACTAGATGAAACGACAGCTCTCGCTCTCTTTCTCTCTATCTCTCCCTCTCTTTCACCCTCCTCTCTCTCTCTCCTGATCTCTCTCTTTCTCTCTCTGTCGGTCTCTTTCTTTCCCTCTTAGGGTTGCACATTTTAGGGAATATTCAGAAGTGGAAACATTCCGTGGGAATTAATGGGAATATATGGGAATTAACGGGAATATATGGGAATTAACGAAAATATATGCAAATTAATATTAATACCATATAATTTAGATTTTTTTTGCATTGGATACATTTACCATATCAAATGGAGACCGAAACATAAACCTTTTACTTTATCATATGTAGACATAATTGCAAATGATTAAACAATTCAGTTACGAATTGAACTTTAATTAAATGAGTTGACTCTTCACATGGGATGATTTCACTGAACAACAAAAGAAAGGGAATATGAATGATCCCCAATGACCCATCGCATCTCCCAAAAACGTTTTCAACATACATCTGTAAAATGATAGTCTAGAAACTAAAGCTGGTTGTCTTTCTCTCAGGCTTCCATGTCTTCTCCCTGGACCTCCTCAATGTCCACCTCTTGAACATCAGACTCTGAGGCCTCATCTTCACTGTCACTTTCCAACCTTGTTGAGGATGGCTCGTTGTCAGGCTCAAAAAGCCTCAAATTTGCCCGGATTGGCACCAATATTTCAACCCTTGTATTGGTCAGTCTGTTGCGTGCTTTGGAGTGTGTGTTCCCAAACAAGGACCAGTTGCGCTCTGAGGCGGCTGATGTTGGTGGGATTTGGAGGATGATGGAGGCAACAGGGGAAAGAACCTCAGATCCACAAAGTCCCTTCCACCAGGTGGCTGATGAGATATGTTGGCACGACTGCCGTATTGCATCTCCATCCCAAAGGCCTTGCTTGGAAGTGTACTTCGTCAGACTGCCAGGAACCTTGCCCTCATCCAGGCCAAGGTGGCGAGACACGGTAGTGTTGACACCATAGGCCTTGTTGATCTCTGCACCAGACAGGATGCGCTTGCCAGCATACTTGGGGTCCAACATGTACGCTGTGGTGTGTATGGCTTCAGGCAGAAGTCTTCACGCTTTTTGATGCATTTCAGAACTGCAGTTTCCTCTGCTTGGAGCAACAGTGAAGTGGGCAGGGCAGTATGGATTAATTCTCTTACATCTGCAAGCAGAGTCTGAACATCAGACAGGATGGCATTGTTTCCCTCAATCCGTGCAATGGCTACTGCTATAGGTTTCAGGAGTTTCAGGCTGCTTACCACTCTGTCCCAAAATATATCATCCAGGAGGATCCTCTTGATGGGGTTGTCCATATCGGCAGACTGTGATATGGCCATTTCTTGGAGAGACTCCTTCCCCTCCAGGAGGCTGTCAAACATGATGACAACATCACCCCAACGGGTGTTGCTGGGCAGCTTCAATGTAGTGATCTTATTCTTCTCACTTTGCTTGGTGAGGTAGATTGCTGCTATAACTTGATGACCCTTCACATACCTAACCATTTCCTTGGCTCTCTTGTACAGTGTATCCATTGTTTTCAGTGTCATGATGTCCTTGAGGAGCAGATTCAATGCATGAGCAGCATAGCCCATGGGTGGGATGTGAGGGTTGGACTCCTCCACTTTAGAACAAGCAGCCTTCCTGTTTGCAGCATTGTCTCTCACCAGTGCAAATACCTTCTGTGGTCCAAGGTCATTGATGACTGCCTTCAGCTCATCTGTTGTCCGTTGTGTCTGTGCTCTTGTAGAATACTGGTTGAGGGGTGGAGATGATGTAGTTAATTATTCCTTGTCCACAAACATTTGACCACCCATCAGAGATGATTGCAATACAGTCTGCTTTCTCTATGATTTGCTTGACCTTCACTTGAACTCTTGAACTCTGCATCTAGCAAATGAGTAGATAAAGCATGTCTGGTTGGAGGGGTGTATGCTGGGCGAAGAACATCCCGAAATCTCTTCCAATACACATTGCCTGTGAGCATCAGAGCTGAACCAGTTGCATACACAGCTCGAGCAAGACATTCATCAGCATTTCTCTGACTACGGTCCTCCATTGAGTCAAAAAAACTTCTGATTCCAGGAGGACCATGAGCTGTTGCTATCGATAAGGTGTCTGATTCATCATTTTCACCTCGAATAGAAGTAGAGTGACTTTTGTCAGAGGTTGTTTGTTGTGAGCGCTGAGGGAACTTTATGCACTTGGCCAGATGATTCTGCATCTTTATTGCATTCTTCACATATGATTTGGCACAGTATTTGTAAATGTAAACAGCTTTTCCTTCTACATTAGCTGCAGTGAAATGTCTCTACACATCAGATAGTGCCCGTGGCATTTTCCTGTAAAGATTCAAATTCAAATTAAAAATCAGGAAATTTACCGGAAAGTTTCCTACCCTTTGCAACCCTACTCCCTCTCCACTCTCTGTCTCTCTCTCCAGCTCCTCCTAACTCTAATCTACTCAGGTAATTCTTCTCTAACCCATCGAATCCATGCAGGCGATTGAATTTCAATGCACCTAAAACAACAACCCAGCCTCTCTACTCTCTTCTCCGAGGCACTCAGAAGGATTGACAAACAGATGCTCGGTCAAAGCATTGACAGGTGAGAAAGGCTTTGGCCAGCTCAAACTCATTCCTTTATGCACGCGTAGCTTCCTGGTGGCATATTGGTCATTAATTAAGACTCCCATCTCTCAGACTCACTCCTCTCTCTCCAACTCTTTGTCATGGCTGAGACTGTGCAGCTCACGTTGCGTTTTCTTATTTTCTGGAGTGAATATAATATAGAGAATAGTGAACAGAGTCCTTCGGGACAGACAAGACTCTCTCTGACCTTTATGTCTGAGTGGTTGGATTGGCTATTTTATTTAGTAGTTAAATGAGTTATCAACTGGGAGATTTGCTATGGGAAATGGAGGGCGAGAGAGAGAGAGAGAGAGAGAGGGCGGGATAGAGAGAGAGACAGAGGGCGCGTTCAAGAAGATGACGTTTGTCAAGTTGGTGACCATTGTTGGTCACCGCCATTCAAAGTGTGTTGCATTATGGGGATAAAAATAATGTAGACTGCATGACCTTTACAACAACCATGTGATCAAAGGTCATGAAGTTTTAACTGCAGTTGTTCTTTACCAACTGCAACTTGCAGCCATCGCCTGCATTGTGGGAAACAGGGAGCAACTTTGCCACGATTCATATGTATACAGTGGATATGTACAAATTATTTGAGACATTCTCCTCAATTGATAGTACACATACAGTATGTTTACAGTTTGTTAGTGTGTGATATGGGGGTTGGAGACATTACAAAGAACACATCTTATGCCAAGGCTCAGTACAACAATGCCATGCTGTACAGAGCCTTGCTGTTGGAAGACCACATCAGTGTTCGACTTTAGCTGTAGCAGATGCACCTCCCCCGACATCACTCCTTCACTTCCATCTACAGTTGGTTACTTTAGCCTGACGAGAGAGAGAGAGAGAGAGAGAGAGAGCGAGAGAGAGAGAGAGAGAGAGAGAGAGAGAGAGAGAGAGAGAGAGAGAGAGAGAGAGAGAGAGAGAGAGAGAGAGAGAGAGAGAGAGAGAGAGAGAGAGAGAGAGAGAAGAGGAGAGAGAGAGGAGAGAGAGAGAGAGAGGATGATGAGAGACGAGAGGATAGGAGGAGGAGAGAAGAGAGAGAGAGAGAGAGAGAGAGAGAGAGAGAGAACTGGATACCAGCTATCCCAGTCAGTACTCATCTAGTGTGCCCTCTGGTCACCTCTGGAGGAAATGGCTTCTAGATTAGTTTTAGTTCATTCCAGATGTAGAGTGGAGGATGGCAGATAGAAGATGTATCCCAGTTGGCAAAGTGGTTAAAAATGACATTATTACAACCAATTCTGTACAACTTTTCCCTCATCGAATGTAGGATATAATTAAGATAGTCCAGATGCATGTAACATTCATGCAACATCAACCAGGATAAGAATATGACTATATAACCTTTATAACCCAATCATTTATTGGACAGTTTTATGTGATGTAAATTGTCATGTCAACACACATTAAATGTAGCTGTATGCAGCTACCCTATCCCCCTCCTCCCAGTCTATCCCATTCCCCCTTGTACACCACCCTTCAGATTAGTGCAGCCATATTCATACATGGAAGGCTTTCATGACTATTTACACTATGGGGTTGTGGGGAGGAGCCCGTTATCAGCTTTACATGTTTTACTTATAGTCCCAAATGACACCCTATTCCATACATAGTGCACAGGGCCCACAGGGCTCTGGTCAAAAGTAGTGTACTATGTACAAAATAAGGTGCCTGTACCCAGGATCATGGCAGGAACATGCTGCATTTTATCACCACCAAACGACTGACTCATTGCATCCCTTTATCAGAAGGCACTTCGGTGTGTGTGTGGGTGTCTCTCAGTATGTGTGTGGGTGTCTATTTGTGTGTTTGTGTGACCTGTGCGTGCGACCTGTGCGTGCCTGTGCATGTGTTTTGTTACAATGTAGAGTACCTGTCATATTTTACACCTCTGTTTGGTCATTCCCTCATGTTTAGGAAACAGGGGTCAGATGAGATCTGAGGAAAAAACGCTGAACCGAGCTAGCATGCAGTAATGCTTCAGAGGCACAGTGACGGTCATATTTACACTGGTACATAGTATAGTGCTCTGTCAAAGGGGTGGCTTCCCTTCCAATACACAGTGCTAGGCTACCTACCCTTGTGTTCATGGACTAAAACAATTCCTTGATGGTAGATGTGACTCTAATTCACTCACTCAGAGATGGTCATTGCCAGTTGAGAAATGGTTATGTTATGGCTAAGTTAAAGCTAAGCTATGCTTTGGTTTTATCTCTCTCTTTGGAAGAACTCCAAGTCAACATCTGGCACTGAATGTACTGTGTCGTGATTAACTACGTAATGGAAAAAAAACGAAGAAGATACCTCTGCTAATGCCTTCCAAGGAGAACAGCAAAGGACTGACCGATCAAATGGTCCAAGTACAACTCAAAGGCATGGCTTAGATTCACCGACCGACCAGCCAGGCTGTGTCTCAGTTCCTACACCTCCTCACAGATACTGGGCTCTTCAAAGAAACACAGCGTCCAAAAGCTCAGTGCCTGAAAACGGCCAGACGCAGAAGGATAGAATCTCCAACTGTCCTCTAAGATGCCGACACAGTGTCTTCTTATCTAAAATAATCCTTGTCGCATCACTAAAGCTCCATCATTTCATTTCATCCCAGAAACCCAGAACGATATAGAGCATTTTAAAAAGCACAATCCTAGGGTTGTGACTATCCTGCCAATTCACAGCAACAAACGTATAAAATCAGCAAAAAAAGAAACATCTCTTTTTCAGGACCCTGTCTTTTAAAGATAATTCGTAAAAATCCAAATAACTTCACAGATCTTCATTGTAAAGGGTTTAAACACTGTTTCCCATGAACCATAATGAACCATAAACAAATAATGAACATGCACCTGTGGAACGGTCGTTAAGACACTAACAGCTTACAGACGGTTGGCAATTAATTAAGGTCACAGTTATGAAAACTTAGGACACTAAAGAGGCCTTTCTACTGACTCTGAAAAACACGAAAAGAAAGATGTCCAGGGTCTCTGCTCATCTGCGTGAACGCGCCTTAGGCATGCTGCAAGGAGGCATGAGGACTGCAGATGTGGCCAGCGCAACTCTGGTGCAGTCCATGAGGAGGAGATGCACTGCAGTACTTAATGCAGCTGATTTTGACCCCCCTTTGTTCAGGGGCACATTATTCGGTTAGTCACATGTCTGTGGAACTTGTTCAGTTTATGTCTCAGTTGTTGAATCTTGTTATGTTCATACAAATGTAACAGTATAGCTTCCGTCCCTCTCCTCGCCCCAACCTGGGCTTGAACCAGGGACCCTCTGCGCACATCAACAACTGACACCCACGAAGCATCGTTACCCATCGCGCCACAAAAGCCGCGGCCCTTGCAGAGCAAGGGGAACAACTACTTCAGGTCTCAGAGTGAGTGACATCACCCGATTTAAATGCTATTAGCGCGCACCACCTCTAACTAACTAGCCATTTCACATCGGTTACACAAATATTTACACATGTTAAGTTTGCTGAAAACAAACGCAGTTGACAGTGAGAGGACGTTTCTTTTTTTGCTGAGTTTATTTTGTAATACAAATCTGATCATTCCTATCATTCTCTCTCTCTCTTTGAGGAACACCCTAGCTAACCTAGCTATGCATTAACAGCTGCATGCATGAACTACCCTGTCAGAAGGCATTGTTCTGGCTCTTTGGGTAAGAGGATTAAAAAACTCTTAAGATGCTGGTATTAGCATGCTACAGCCCAGTAGCCACATCTCGCTTATGGCCTAATGCTATTGCAAATGGTGTCTGCCCCTAAAAAGAGCAACAGGAGCTCCATTGGAGCGGCTGGGGAAAGAGGGATCAGCCTTTAGAGGAAGAAATTAAGAGGATGGGGTAAAGGGGCCTTAGCAGAGAGAAGGAGGGGAGGAGGGAAGGAGAGAAGGAGGGGAATGAGGGGATGAGCCTTAGCGGAGAGAGAAAGGAGTGAAAGAGGGATGGGGTAAGACTTTAGAGGTGGGAATGGGGGGACGAGCTTTAGCGCAGAGAGAGAAGGAGGGAATGCGGAAAAGGGAGAGTGAGCCTTAGCTAATGAGGCCATTCTAGCTCGGGCCCAGCTGGTGTGAGGAAGCTTCACTAGCTACAGCCTGGGAAGGAGATTAGACATACAGTAGATTACACACACACACACACACACACACACACACACACACACACACACACACACACACACTAGGGTGACTAAACTCACAGCTAAAGTCACTCCTGTTGTTGTGTTTTAATCTCCTGCCACTTTGTCCTCAGATACAATAGGCTTCGTCCTGTTGATCTCTAACCCCTCCTGACCTCTGACCCTAACCCCTGTTATGATCACAACCCATCTCTTAATGGATGAGCAGATCAACCACTGGACCATAACACCCATTAGCTGATTGGTAGCCTATCAACTATCAGTTTGGGGACAATGTTAGTAAGATTGTTTTTTGCCTTTCCGAGAGTCTTGTGTTGATGTGATTGCTTTGTGTCTGTGGTCTGTGCGCGTCCATGTTGAATTGTTGGCCCTGAGCTGGCCTATTCCTAATCCACCATCAAAGAAGGGGAAATAAAATGCATACAGTGAGACAGAGGGATGAGGAACGAGGGAGAATGAGGATACATTTTTCTCTACATTCAACCTTCCCTTATACTTTTATACCATTGCTTTAAAGGTACAGTCTGGCAATTGGGGAATCTTTTCAATGGTTATGACCGCCAAACAGCATTGAACAGATTCCCAGATCCCATATTGTACAGTGCCTTTAAATGGAAACCTATTTGGCTTTAAATTGTCTTTAGCATGGCACTTTATGTAAATCTTCTCTCTGACCCCCTGACCTGAAGACAATCGTGGGTGCACCACTTAGGAGAGAGGGCGTTAGCAGTGCGCACGGCGCTTCCACCCTCGATGCCAATTAGAGAAGCTAGTTTCACATCGCTGTGCACGACGGGCGCTAACTACCAGCTAAGCCGTCTGAAGGAGCACCCCATGTGCACTGCTGCATGTCATTACCACCTACTGTTACTGTGGGTGGAAAGATGCATCTTATTTTTTAAACTGATGCTTTTTAAAGTGACTGAAAAATACATTGATTGAAAAATATCGCAGCAACAAGAGCTGGGGAAAATACATGGTCTGATCTCTGTTCCAATAATCCACGCTACAGTGACATACTACTTCGAATGAATAGCCAATACACTGCTTCCCTCTAAGTAGCATGCTTGTGTGGATATTGGAACATTCAAGCTATGCATGATCATATGAACAAATGACCAAAAGAACAAATGAACCAATGAAGAGGCTTGGGTTCTCCACCATTCATGGCTTTCATGGTAGTGATATGCTCTGTAGCGAATCAAATGAATGTTTATTCATCACATGCACAGGATACAAGGTGTAAACGCTACAGTGAAATGCTTACTTGCAAGCTCTCCTCAACAGTGCGATACACATTTATAAAGAAAATACACAATAAACAAAATAAAAAGCCATACAAAAGAATGCTACAGTACCTCTCTCAGCACAGGCCCTTAACACTACATGGAAATTGTATTTCCCTCCAACACATAGATTGTCTGGCCTTTTAGGACCACTGTTAGGACCACAGCCAAGCTCTGCATCCTGCTACACTTGCATGTTTAGAGGCAGATTAAACCACTCTCAGAACCTGCTAACTGACTCTCTCCTCCTTCACTAAAGTGTTTTTATGGAACCACCCTCACTTTACTAAGGCCTGGCTTTATTAAAGCCACTCCTTAATTTAAAAAACAACAACAAAACTGCCAGCTCCGCTATTTGGTTTGCTGTAAAGCTGAGGGATGGGCTCGTTAAGGAAGATGTTTGGTATCTAAATTAGACTGATTGCATCCCAAATGGCACCCTATTCCCTATTTAGTGCCCATAGGGCTCTGTTAAGAAGTAGTGCACTATAAAGGAAATAGGGTGCCATTTGGAAGATGAAACAAGATGTGCAGAACCATGAGGCATCATGTTTTTGTCAGAGTTCTGGAGCTAGACTTTACTTGTTGTGAATGTAATTATAAAAACATCTCCAGTACTCTTTGCAAAATGATACTCTTAAAAGCAAAGCTTTTAAAGCAAGGGAAGGAGGGGCAAGAGGAACACTTATTTTTGTTGTTACATGCAACAGAAGTAGCCATTAAGCTATAAAGTGCAGTCTGATCTAACAGTCAGGTTACATCAAGTCAGACAGTTAAAGGAATAATCCACTCAAAAACTATGTTTTGGTCTTTTTTTCATTAGTCCATTGTTAATACAGTCCCAAAAATGTTTTGCATGTCAGCCATCAATATACTCTATTGGAATTTCAAGAAGCAAAGTGTCACCGGCCACATCGACATGATGATGGAAAATGCATCGTATGATTCAAAATACACCATCATGATGATGTGGCAAGTTACACTTTACATCTTGAAAACTTGCTGACACGGAAAACATATTGGGACTGTATCAACAGTGGAGTGATGATTTTGGAGTGAAAAGATCCTGAAACCTTTTTCATTTCTATTGTAATTTAAACGTTTATTAACTGCCAAGATCCAACTGCTAACATTATCGCTACCACTGATAGTGTCCCCTAAACTACCGTTATTCCCATGAATCATGCCAAAGATTTCAATGGTTGACGTCAACAGTGCTCCTTTTCCATTTATTTGAATAAAGTAATTCATGCTGCGTTGGTAAGTGTTGCCTGCTGTGTTCGAGAGATGGTGGAAGTGTGTGTGTGTGTGTGTGTGTGTGTGTGTGTGTGTGTCTGTGTGTGTGTGTGTGTGTGTCGGAGAGGTAAAAAGCAGCACGCTGTCAGAACATTTCAACTTTCTCAGTCTGGCCCAAAGTGTTGTTTATGTAATCAGGGAAATCAGGAAGTGCAGCGCAGGTGGTTGATTGTAGGACTGATATTTGCTATACTGTTCTTTTCTTGAATAATCAAAACAATTGAGAGCACTTACTGTTTACAGTACAGCTATGAGATAGAGTAGCCGCAGACACATTTACCTCTGACTATTTAGAAACACAATCTGTATGACACTGTATCCCTTATTTGGTCATAAAGCATATGAAAATCTATCCAACTTCTAATATGTCAATCAAGTCGTCATCATCAGAACAAGTTAACCAGATGTTATTATATGCCTGTAGAGACACGGTTTATGTATTCTGCGTGCAGTTTCTTCTGACGAAAAACACAAATTGACAATAACAGATGCGTTGTCATGGAGGAAGGGAAGCTGTAGTCTTGTCTGTTTTTATATTTATATTCTCTTTAGTGGAGTAAATATCCATACCATAAAATATACAGCCATGCCAAACTCAATTTTCTTCCCCCGTTGCATTGATGATATGGCAGGAGCTTTAAGAAGCTAAAATCAGAGGAAAGCTGATTCCTATTGAGTGTGCGTTCATGTGCGTGCTCGTGTGTGTGGTGTTTGTGTGTGATGGAAAATGCTATTTATTCCAGGCAGGGCTCTTAGGCAAAAAATCTACCGCTGCTCTTGTGAATGACTCCAGTGGCACTGACAGACTCTGGCTGATCTTAAAGATGCATGCTATAGTGTGTGTGTGTGTGTGTGTGTGTGTGTGTGTGTGTGTGTGTGTGTGTGTGTGTGTGTGTGTGTGTGTGTGTGTGTGTGCGTGTGTGTGTGTGTGTGTGTGTGTGTGTGTGTGTGTGTGTGTGTGTGTGTGTGTATATGTGCTTATAAACCTCAATTGTTGCCCCAGTTTGTCTCATTGATAAGTCTTCTCACTGGCACCGAATGGCACCCTATTCCCTACATAGTGCACTTCTTTTGACCAGAGGCTTATGGGTATAATTCTGTTGTATTATTATGAAATAATTAAGCTATTTTATTCCAAAAATACTAAAATGAAATGACTGAGAAGATGACAGAACTTGCCAGAGACAATGTAACAAAGCATAGCAGCTATCAAGGCACAAGGCGAGACCCAAAGGCAGACACGAAGGCAGATGGTTGGAGTCTTACAATGTTTATTCATCTAAAGGGGTAGGCAAGAGAATGGTCGTGGACAGGCAAAAAAGTCAAAACCAGATCAGAGTCCAGGAGGTACACAGTGGCAGACAGGCTCGTAGTCAAGGCAGGCAGAATGGTCAGGCAGGCGGGTACAAAGTCCAGAAACAGGCAAGGGTCAAAGGGCAAGGGTCAAGGGTCAAAATCGGGAGGAATAGAAAAAGGAGAATGCAAAAAGCAGGAGAACGGGAAAACCCGCTGGTTGACTTGGAAACATACAAGATGAACTGGCACACAGAGACAGGAAACACAGGGATAAATACACTGGGGAAAATAAGCGACACCTGGAGGGGGTGGAGACAATCACACGGACAGGTGAAACCGATCAGGGCATGACAGCAGCAACAAACACCGAAGCTGACAGCTTGAATAGATATCCATTCATTAAAAATACCCAGTTTGTCTGACTGATTATTCCTCTGGTTTATCAAGTTCTTTCACGTGTAATATGTTCCTCAATTAATAACCAATATACACATAGATTGACTGTTTTAGTCTGTCATCGCAGTCACTTAGACACAGTGTGACATCAATGTTGTGCTGGGGTTTTATCTACATAAGGGCTGTTGCTTAGCTACCCAAAGTTGTGTGTGTGCCAAAGCATGAGTTCCAGCAGACGTACATTTCAGACGTACATTTCATTCTAGAACGTTGTAGTGTCTTTTTCAGAGAGATGACATCATTAAGATTCATCTAGATCTTGATTTATCTCTGTGAGTGATATCATCACTGTTTGGGGTTTATGCTGATGCAAGGAATCTGACAGGAAAGACTATGGTGAGCTTAGAGGGGGGCATGGTTCTATATCAGAGTCCTTACTATTCCGAAAGGACACCGTATTGGTGGTTCCACTAATAAGGGTGAAATTATATATCAAGTGTGGGGTGGAATGTGCTTTTTCCTGCTGACTGTGGTTAAGCGTGTCAACCCCTTCCATGTTAGTAAAGAACAGCAGAGAGACTGGGAGTCAGAGGGGGAGCCCTTCACTAACCCCATGCATGGATCATTTGCTATTCATTACCTCAGCACAGGCACCCCACTATGGAAAGCATGTATTGATGTAACTAGGAAGCAGCATAGACTTTCATTAGAATAAAGATGTAAGTAGTATTCTACATTTTTGGGGTTTATTCTACTGACAAACATAACATTACAGAATAAAGCATTCTGAATGGAAAACATGTGTGGGTCGTTCCACCTGAAAAAGCACAAAAAAAATGGATTTTGGCACCCACCATCTCAGATATTTCTGTAACAGATAAGATACGCATTCCTGAAACATTATTCTGTTCAAATATAATTTGATCTCTAATTAATTGCACCTAAATTGGCCATTTTAATTCATAGAATTCAGATCATATTCAATAAATATAGTACCCAAATATAGCATTAGGTTGCTATTAGAACAATCTGATTTGCTTTCATGGAGGACTGGCTTGAATTATGAGGATGACCACACAATTTATTTTCATCATGAGCCAAATCTATTGGTTTTCTACCCAAAGTTGCAAAGAAAATGTTGTGATATATTTAATAAGCACGAGACCATCAAAATGGATAAAAGAGTGTGGCGGTATAGCAGGAACAGCGTCATCTAGTGTGTGCTGGTACAGTCACAAAGAAAATCACCAGATTCACAGGGAATACATTACATAGTATTCAGAACCAATACTCCAAGCCGCATCTTCATACTACTTGTTAAACATAGAGAACTGATACTGTATACTGGTTGGGTGGGATTGACATGGGGTGTGGGGGAGTCCGTGGGTGGCTTTTGACTTTTTTGTCTTACGAAGTTTGGTCCAAATCGGATTTTGGGTACTATATTTATTTGATGTTATCTGTATCTCATAAATTTAAATGGGCAACTTGGGTACAATCAATTAGCTTAATTTCTCAGAGATAAAATTACATTTCAACAAAATAATGTTTCTGGAATGCCAATCTTACCTGTTTCTAACTACAGAAACTATTTCAGAACAATTTGAGATGGTGGGTGTCATGGCTTGCTGAAATGACATGGAATGACTCCTGAATTAATTAAAAGTTAGAGAAGCATTCAAATTCAATGATCTTAATGTTAGTAGCTAGCTCAGATGGTGTCTCTCAGGGCTATTTTTTATTTATTTTTTATTTCACCTTTATTTAACCAGGTAGGCAAGTTGAGAACAAGTTCTCATTTACAATTGCGACCTGGCCAAGATAAAGCAAAGCAGTTCGACAACATACAAAAACACAGAGTTACACATGGAGTAAAACAACATACAATCAATGATGCAGTAGAAAAAAAACAAGACTATATACAATGTGAGCAAATGATGTGAGATAATGGAGGTAAAGGCAAAAAAATGCCATGGTGGCAGAGTAAATAAAGTATGGCAAGAAAAACACTGGAAAGGTAGATTTGTAGTTTGAAGAAATTTAAAAGTTAAAATATAAATAATATGGTGCAAAGGAGCAAAATAAATAAAATAAATAAATACAGTAGGGGAAAAGGTAGTAGTTTGGGCTCAATTAAAGATGGGCTATGTACAGGTGCAGAGATCTGTGAGCTGCTCTGACAGCTGGTGCTTAAAGCTAGTGAGGGAGATAAGTGTTTCCAGTTTTAGAGATTTTTGTAGTTCGTTCCAGTCATTGGCAGCTGAGAACTGGAAGGAGAGACGACCAAAGGAGGAGTTGGCTTTAGGGGTGACCAGAGAGATATGCCTGCTGGAGCGCGTGCTACAGGTGGGTGCTGCTATGGTGACCAGTGAGCGGAGATAAGGGGGGACTTTACCTAGCAGGGTCTTGTAGATGACCTGGAGCCAATGTGTTTGGCGACGATTATGAAGTGAAGGCCAGCCAACGAGAGCATACAGGTCGCAGTGGTGGGTTGTATATGGGGCTTTGGTGACAAAACGGATGGCACTGTGATAGACTGCATCCAGCTTGTTGAGTAGGGTATTGGAGGCTATTTTGTAAATGACATTGCCGAAGTCGAGGATTGGTAGGATGGTCAGTTTTACGAGGGTATGTTTGGCAGCATGAGTGAAGGATGCTTTGTTGCGAAATAGGAAGCCAATTCTAGATTTCACTTTGGATTGGAGATGATTGATGTGAGTCTGGAAGGAGAGTTTACAGTCTAACCAGACACCTAGGTATTTGTAGTTGTCCACAAATTCTAAGTTAGAACCGTCCAGAGAAGTTATGCTGGATGGGCGGGCAGGTGCAGGCAGCGATCGGTTGAAGAGCATGCATTTAGTTTTACTTGTGTTTAGGAGCAGTTGGAGACCACGGAAGGAGAGTTGAATGGCATTGAAGCTCGTCTGGAGGATTGTTAACACAGTGTCCAAAGAAGGGCCAGAAGTATACAGAATGGTGTCGTCTGCGTAGAGGTGGATCAGAGATTCACCAGCAGCAAGAGCGACATCATTTATGTATACAGAGAAATGTACTAGGTCCTCTTCAATGTCTCCCTACAGGTGTCCCCCAAGGCTTGGTACTAGGCCCTTAATGATGTCTCACTACAGGTGTCCCCCAAGCCTCAGCACTAGGTCCTCTCTTGTTCTCTCTGTACACTAAGTCACTTGGTACTGTCAAATCTTCCCATGGTCTCCCGCCCTCTGGTCAACACTCCCATTCCTCCGTGTGTCTATGTGTGTGTGTGTGTGTGTGTGTGACAGCAGTACACACACTATACTGTCAAATCCTCCCATGTTCTTTCTTATTAATGAATCACACCAGATGATATCTGCACTCTGCATCACATCTCTGGTCTCTTAAACAAAGAAGATTATGTTATCTGGTGTTTGGGACCTCAGTGAAGAGCTTTAGTGAAAAAAACAAATCAAGTTAAACCAGACCACAGACAAACAGACAGAGTGGAAACTCAAGGGAACGCTAGTAGTCCTGGATTAACCCTCTGAGCTCCTTCTGTGCTTAAGTGAAATGGATCGTCCCAAATTCACTCGCCCTCTGGTCAAAAGTCCCATCCTTGTGTGTGTATGTGTGTGTGTGTGTGTGTGTGTGTGTGTGTCGCTGTGTGTGTGTGTGTGTGTGTGTGTGTGTGTGTGTGTGTGTGTGTGTGTGTGTGTGTCGCTGTGAGTGTGTGTGTGTGTGTGTGTGAGGGTGTCAGTTGGGGCCAGCGTGTGTATAACTCTACGAGATCCTGAGAGAGGTCTAGGTTAGGCCTAGTCTTGACTGACAGGATCAAATGTCCTGTCACTTCTATTCATTCAACAGGGAGTTAAGAACTAAAAAGCTCCCTCTATTACTATATTACCCTGACTGGCTGTTACACTCTACCCAGAAAACATGACCCTTTTCCCTTGAAGCCATACTGAGCAAGAACAACATGCTCTCTGCCCAATACCTTGGCCTCTTAGAGAGCCATGTAACAATGTCAATAACCCCTTTTGCCCTGTCTTCTGCCCAGTGTGTGTGTGTGTATGTGTGTGTGTATGCAGCCCCCCATCTACCCTAACCCAGAGACTGGAAAGCACATTCGTTCCTCAATTTGACCTAATCAAGTTTGAATCGAGTAACAGCCTCTGAGTCAATCTATGCCTCTCCTCTGGTTACAGATATGTAATCTCCCTTGGGCTCCCTTGGGCATATTTAAGTTATATACAAATAAGGAGATTGTCTCCTTGAAATATATGATATGTCAGTGCGGCCCGGACAGGAGGGATAGGTTACAGCCACACCGTCTAGACAGCCAGCAGCAGAAAAAGAACTGACTGTTAAAACCTGAATAGAACATTTATTCTAATACTATTTAAAAAAAAACTTCTTAGCACACTTCTTCCCTGTATCCATAGCAACACATATTCCATTTACACCCACACACACACACACACACACACACATACACGTGCACACACACACACACACACACACACACACACACACACTCTCTCTCATTATTAAGCGCGGTCCATCAGGGCCTTTGCTCCGTATGGGAGTCTGATTAAACAGCAGGCAGTGTTGATGGTAACAACCCAGAGGACATATAGAACAGGGAGTGAGAGGAGAAGGAGGAGGAGGGATGGGATGGGATGGGAGGAGAGGGTGGAGGAGGGAGGGGAGGGGAGGGGGGAGGTAGGTAGGTAGGGTGGAGAGTGGAGGGAGGTAAGGGAGGGAGGGAGGAGAGGGGGGAGATGGAGAAGCGAGGAGTGGAGGGGGGGAGGGAGGTAGGAAGGGGAGAGAGGGGGGAGGGAGGTAGGGAGGGGAGAGAAGTGGGAGGGAGGGAGGGAGGGAGGGAGGGAAGGAAGGAAGGAAGGAAGGAAGGAAGGAAGGAAGGAAGGAAGGAAGGAAGGAAGGAAGGAAGGAAGGAAGGAAGGAAGGAAGGAGAGGAGAGGAGAGGAGAGGGAGGTAAGGGGGAGGAAATTGGAGGGATGTAGGGAGGATAGGGGAGGGATGAGAAGGGAGGAGAAGGGAGGAGAGAGGAGGGTGAGAGGGGAGGTAGGTAGGGAGTGAGGAGATAGGAGGTAGGAAGGAGAGGGGTTGGGATGGAGGGAGGGAGGGAGGTAAGGAGGAAATGTAAGGGAGATAGGAAGGGAAGAGAGGGGAGGGGAGGGAGGTAGGAAGAGAGGGGAGGGTGATAGGAAGAGAGGGGAGGGAGGTGTGGAGGACGATAGGAAGGGAGGAGAGGGTAGGGAGGAGAGGGGAGGTAGGTAGGGAGGAGACGGGAGGGAGGTAGGTAGGGAGGAGAGGGGGGAGGTAGACAGGGAGAGAGGGAGAGGGAGAGGGAGGAAGGGCAGGGGTGGTCTGTGGGAGTGCGTTGTCCCACACTGTCTGGTGCTGCACGGGCGGCTACACTAATGTAATCTATGATCTCTTACATCCCAATTAAAAGAAGAAACGGCCCCTGAACAGCTGTAGGGAGGCCTCATCGGAATACACACGCACGCACACACACACACACACAACGCACACGCAGCTGTAAAGGGAGGCCTCGTAGGAGCATACTAACAGCTAACTGCTAACTGTTGTTAATGTCAGAAGTCTCATTTAAAGAGCAGCATCTGTCCACAGCTCCAAACATCAATTCCCTAACCTATTTGGATGGGCTGAGTACTGCCTCTAATCCTTTAATTGTACCTGTAACCCCGCCTCTAACCTAGCCTCTAGCATACCAAAGAAGCTCTAGCTTTTTCATCTTACCCCGCTTCTAACTTAGGGCTGTATTCAATACGTCTCGCAGAAGTTTAGCGTTACAGCGTGATTTAAATTTAAGGGTAATGGTCCCATGTTAGCGCAGACTGCATTTACGATAAACGTTGCGTATGTCGTCTCAATCAGAAATGACCTTTACAGTTCTGTCGTGCAAATTAAATCAAATTGTATTTTTCATATGCGCCAAATACAACAGGTGTAGACCTTACCGTGAAATGCTTACTTACAAGCCCTTAACCAAATGCAGTTCCAGAAATAGAGTTAAGAAAATATTTACTAAATCAACTAAAGTAATTTTTTTTTTACAAAAAGTAACACAATAAAATAACAATTACGAGGCTATATTACAGGGGGTACCGGTATCGAGTCAATGTGCGGGAGTACAGGTTAGTCGAGGTAATCTGTACATGTAGGTAGGGGTAAGGTGACTATGCATAGATAATAAACAGTGAGTAGCAGCAGTGTAAAAACAAATGGGTGGGTGTTAATGTAAATAGTTCCTTCCTCTGACACCGCCTAGTATAGAGGTCCTGGATGGCAGGAAGCTTGGACCCAGTGATGTACTGGGTACTTGTAGCGCCTTACGGTCGGATGCCGAGCAGTTGCCATACCAGGCAGTGATGCAACTGGTCAGGATGCTCTCGATGTTGCAGCTGCAGAACATTTTGAGGATCTGGGGCACGACAAAAGGTGTTGTCGTGCCTTCTTCACAACTGTCTTGGTGTGTTTGGACCTTGATAGTTTGTTGGTGATGTGGACACCACGGGACTTGAATCTCTCGACCTGCTCCACTACAGCCCCGTTGATGTGAATGGGGGAGGGTTCGGCCCTCCCTTCCATCCTCCTCCACAATCAAATCATATCCAAGATGGCGTAGGAGTGCAGACGTTGTTTGTCATTCTCCCGTGTACATTTTTTGTATATATTTTTTGTATTTATTTCAATTTATTTTCAATCTCATTTTCCATTTTTAAATTAAATATACCTTCCGGCAACCGGCCTCACCCAATGTGATACGGCCTTATAGCCAGAACCTCCATCAGAAGCTAGCCATCAGAAGCTAACCAGCTAATTAGCTACTAGCTATTTAGTCATTGTTTGACACTGCTAGCAGCCTTTACCTTTTACACAGACACCAGCCGCTTTTAGCCTGGATAATACTTGCCAGCCTGCCAGTATCGGACTGTTTTCTCCACTACAACACCGGATTCCTGCCGTAATCCTGGATCATTACCCCTGATCATCACAGCTAGATTGCTGCCACCGAGTGGCCCAGCCCCGAAGCTAGCTTTGAGCCAGGCCCACCTCCCGGACTGCTCAGTGATCACCCGGACTCTTCACTAACACGACTAGAATCCACTACTCCACCGGATTCTTGCCGTAAGCTCTGGACCTTTGCATCGGATCATGGCTGCTAGCTAGCTGCTACCGAGTAGCTATAGTCTCTAACGCCCTTGTCCCGAAGCTAGCACCAGTTAGCCGCAAGCCAGGCGCATTTCCCGGCTAGCAAACTAAATTACTCCAGCTACAATACCTCTTTTGCCAACTGGCCTGGACCCTTTGTCGACACAGAGCCCCGCCGTTCCATCACGACTGGTCTGCCGATGTAGTTCCATCCATTGTGCCCTCAACTGGCCTTTGCCGGACGTCGGAGCAGACGCTTCTACTAGCCCCGGCCTGCTAGTTCTTTTTTTTTAACGCCATGTCTCCCGCTTGCTAGCGTAGTAACGACTACCCAGCAGCTTCCCTGTTTCATCTATTGCTGTTCACTGGACCCTATGATCACTTGGCTACATAGCTGATGCCTGTTGGACTGTTGATTAATCACAGTACTCCATTTAGTTTATTTTTGTTTATCTGTCGGCCCCAGCCTCGAACTCAGGCCCTGTGTGTAGTTAACTGACCCTCTCTGCCCATTCATTGCCATTTTACCTGTTGTTGTTTTTGTCTTAGCTGATTAGCTGTTGTTGTCTTACCCGTTGTTGTCTTAGCTAGCTCTCCCAATCAATGCCTGTGATTGCTTTATGCCTCACTTTGTCTCTCTCTCATGTCAATATGCCTTGTATACTGTTGTTTAGGATATTTATCATTGTTTTTGTTTACTGCGGAGCCCCTAGCCCCACTCAACATGCCTCAGATACCTCTTTTGTCCCACCTCCCACACATGCGGTGACCTCACCCAGCATAACTAGTGCGTCACTCAATGCCTAGGTTTACCTCCACTGTACCCACACCCTACATTATGCCCTGAATCTATCCTACCACGCCCAGAAATCTGCTCCTTTTATTCTCTATCCCCAACGCACTAGACGACCAGTTTTGATAGCCTTTAGCCGTACCCTCAGCCTACTCCTCCTCTGTTTCTTGGGTGATGTGGAGGTTAACTCAGGCCCTGCGTGTCCCCAGGCGCTCTCATTTGTTGACTTCTGTAACTGTAAAAGCCCTGGTTTCATGCATGTTAACATCAGAAGCCTCCTCCTAAGTTTGTTTTACTCACTGCATTAGCACACTCCGCCAACCCTGATGTCCTTGCCGTGTCTGAAACCTGGCTTAGGAAGGCCACCAAAAATTCTGAGATTTCCATCCCCAACTACAACATTATCCGTCAAGATAGAACTGCCAAAGGGGGAGGAGTTGCAATCTACTGCAGAGAGCCTACAAATTTCTGTCATACTTTCCAGGTCTATGCCCAAACAGTTCTAGCTTCTAATTTTAAAAATGAATCTCTCCAGAAATAAGTCTCTCACTGTTGCTGCCTGTTATAGACCCCCCTCAGCTCCCAGCTGTGCCCTGGACACCATATGTGAATGGATTGCCCCCCATCTATCTTCAGAGTTCGTTCTGTTATATGACCTAAACTGGGATATGCTTAACACCCCGGCAGTCCTACAATCTAAGCTAAATGCCCTCAATCTCTCACAAATTATCAAGGAACCCACCAGGTACAACCCTATATCCGTAAACATGGGCACCCTCATAGATATTATCCTGACCAACTTGCCCTCCAAATACACCTCTGCTGTTTTCAATCAGGATCTCAGCGATCACTGCCTCATTGCCTGCATCCGCTATGAATCCGCGGTCAAATGGCCACCCCTCATCACTGTCAAACGCTCCCTAAAACACTTCTGCGAGCAGGCCTTTCTAATCGGCCTGGCCCGGGTATCCTGGAAGGATATTGACCTCATCCCGTCGGTAGAGGATACCTGGTCGTTCTTTTTCAAAAAATGTAGAACTAAGAACATATATAGCCCTTGGTTTACTCCAGACCTGACTGCCCTCGACCAGCACAAAAACATCCTGTGGTGGACTGCACTAGCATCGAATAGTCCCGCGATATGCAACTTTTCAGGGAAGTCAGGAACCAATACCCGCAGACAGTCAGGAAAGCAAAGGCTAGCTTCTTCAAACAGAAATTTACATCCTGAGCTCTAACTCCAAAAAGTTTTGGGACATTGTAAAGTCCATGGAGAATAAGAGCACCTCCTCCCAGCTGCCCACTGCACTGAGGCTAGGAAACACAGTCACCACCAATAAATCCACGATAATTGAGAATTTCAATAAGCATTTCTCTACGGCTGGCCATGCTTTCCTCCTGGCTAACACCCAATCCCGGCCAACAGCTCCGCATCCCTCGCAGCAACTTGCCCAAGCCTCCCCAGCTTCTCCTTCACCCAAATCCAGATAGCAGATGTTCTGAAAGAGCTGCAAAACCTGGACCCGTACAAATCAGCTGGGCTAGACAATCTGGACCCTCTCTTTCTAAAATGATCCACCGCCATTGTTGCAACCCTATTATTAGCCTGTTCAACTTCTCTTTCGTATCGTACGAGATCCCTAAAGATTGGAAAGCTGCCGCGGTCATCCCCCTCTTCAACGGGGTGACACTCTAGACCCAAACTGTTACAGACCTATATCCATCCTTCCCTGTCTTTCTAAAGTCTTCGAAAGCCAAGTTAATAAACAGATCACTGACCATACATTCTCCGCTGTGCAATCCGGTTTTCGAGCTGGTCACGGGTGCACCTCAGCCACTCTCTAGGTATTAAACGATATCATAACCGCCATCGATAAAAGACAGTACTGTGCAGCCGTCTTCATCGACCTGGCCAAGGCTTTCGACTCTGCCAATCACCGTATTTTTATCGGCAGACTCAACAGCCTTGGTTTCTCAAATGTCTGCCTCGCCTGGTTCACCAACTCCTTCTCAGACAGAGTTCAGTGTGTCAAATCTGAGGGCCTGTTGTCCGGACTTCTGGCAGTCTCTATGGGTGTTCCACAGGGTTCAATTCTCGGGCCGACTCTTTTCTCTGTATATATCAACGATGTCGCTCTTGCTGCGGGTGATTCCCTGATCCACCTCTACGCAGACGACACCATTCTGTATACATCTGGTCCTTCTTTGGGCACTGTGTTAACAAACCTCCAAACGAGCTTCAATGCCATACAACACTCCTTCCGTGGCCTCCAACTGCTCTTAAACGCGAGTAAAACTAAA
Organism: Salmo trutta; assembly: GCF_901001165.1. Classification (NCBI taxonomy): domain Eukaryota; kingdom Metazoa; phylum Chordata; class Actinopteri; order Salmoniformes; family Salmonidae; genus Salmo; species Salmo trutta. The sequence goes on along the minus strand of NC_042974.1, from coordinate 56,706,447 downwards.
TGCATGCTTTTCAACCGATCGCTGCCCGCATCTGCCCGCCCGACTAGCATCACTACTCTGGACGGTTCTGACTTAGAAAATGTGGGCAACTACAAATACCTAGGTGTCTGGCTAGACTGTAACCTCTCCATCCAGACTCATATTAAACATCTCCAATCCAAAATTAAATCTAGAATCGGCTTCCTATTTCGCAACAAAGCCTGCTTCACTCACGCCACCAAACTTACCCTCGTAAAACTGACTATCCTTCCGATCCTCGACTTCGGCGATGTAATTTACAAAATAGCCTCCAACACTCTACTCAGCAAACTGGATGCAATCTATCACAGTATGCTCGGCTGGCCCTCGCTACATATTCGTCGCCAGACCCACTGGTTCCAGGTCATCTATAAGTCTTTGCTAGGTTAAGCTCCGCCTTATCTCAGCTCACTGGTCACGATAACAACACCCACCCGTAGCACGCGCTCCAGCAGGTATATCTCACTGGTCATCCCCAAAGCCAACACCTCCTTTGGCTGCCTTTCCTTCCAGTTCTCTGCTGCCAATGACTGGAACGAATTGCAATAATCTCTGAAGTTGAAGACTTATATCTCCTTCATTAAATTTAAACATCAGCTATCTGAGCAGCTAACCGATCTCTGCAGCTGTACACAGCCCATCTGTAAATAGCCCATCCAATCTACCTATAAGAGCGTCTGCTAAATGATGTAAATGTAAATGTCTACCTACCTCATCCCCATATTGTTTTTATTTACGTTTTGCTTTTTTGCACACCAGTATTTCTACTTGCACATCATCATCTGCACATCTATCACTCCAGTGTTAATTTGCTAAATTGTAATTACTTTGCTACTATGGCCTATTTATTGCCTTTACCTCCTCACGCCATTTGTACACACTGTATATAGACTTTCTTTCTATTGTGTTATTGACTGTACATTTGTTTATTCCATGTGTAACTCTGTGTTGTTGTTTGTGTCGCACTGCTTTGCTTTATCTTGGCCAGGTCGCAGTTGTAAATGAGAACTTGTTCTCAACTTGCCAACCTGGTTAAATAAAGGTAAAAAAAAATGTTTTGAAATAAAAATATGAATGAGTATTTAAGGTTTTAAATCACTTGCACTTCTAGAGAACTTAACAAATGCTTCCAAACTGGCAGCGACTACAGGGCAAAACAGACCAAAAGGACATGGTAAAATGCTCAACCATTACAAGTTTAAGACTAGCTGCCACTCCAATCTGTCCCCTTTCTAATTTAAATTGATGGGGCACTGTGACCATATAGGAGTTAAATTGGTACAGCATTCTCACTCACGGGTTCAACAAATATAGTCTCTTACCAGGCACGCCTCAAAATACGTTAATGAGCCAGAAACAACAATACCATGCATCCACGGGTCAAAAGGTTTTTAGATATGGTACGGTACTGTATTTTGTTGGGTGGAATTACAGTACCATTTGAAATACAGCAATTTTCCCACAATCATTTACAGTATGCTGCAGCAACACGTTTTTTACTATTGACAATACCTAAAATGACCGTAGAAATGACAGTTTTCCGTTACAGTGTGGTGCAGAAGGAACGCTCATAGTAATGGATATTACAATGAGCCTATATCCTGATGTTAAATGACACCAGTCTCCACTAGTGAACATAGAACATCCATGGAGCTCGCTGTGTGATGTCCTGAACACACACTATAAAGCGTACTGCCCTGACTCTTCTTGCTCAACAGGTAGGCTAAGGGCTCTATTCAGTCTGTATCGCTGAGGCGACTCCAACACCATCAATAAGTTTCCCGAGGACACAACAGCGGTAGGCCTGATCACCAACAACAATGAGACGGCCTATAGGGAGGAGGTCAGAGACCTGGCAGTGTGGTGCCAGGATAACAACCTCTCCCTCAACGTGATCAAGACAAAGGAGATTATTTTTATTTTATTTCACCTTTATTTAACTAGGCAAGTCAAGTTTATTTTCAATGACGGCCTAGGAACAGGGGGTTAACTGCCTTGTTCAGGGGCAGAACGACAGATTTTAACCTTGTATTCTGTAATGTATAAACACTTTACCTGAAAGGCAACCTGCTTCCACCAATTCCACCAATTATTTACTGTAAAATACTGGGAAATACAAACCCATTCATTCATCCATCATTCGTTCATTCTGATTACGGTAGCATTTACTTTTTGACAGTATAATACAGTTCATTTTACGGTATTGTACTGTGTGTCATTACACAGCATTTGCTTTGATACTGTATTTATATACCACATTTTACTCACCAGCGAGCTGCCTGGAAGATACTGTCAAGTTCTTTACAGTGCAGCCTCTACTGGTGTTCTTGTTGGTGGACCTGCATGGCTGCATTAGCACAAACTAATCACAGTATCCTGCCTCAGCCCCATCCTCCATCTGATTACATTAGAGATGGAAGTGAACAATAAACCACATCCTCTTCTTCTGCCCTGTACTGGTCTAGCGGAGACACACAAATCATTCTCTGACTGCCAACTACAGCACTGGGATGCATCCCAAATGGCATCCTATTCTCTATATAATGCACTACTTTTGACAAGAGCCCCATGGGCCCTGGTCGAAAGTAGTGCACTATATAGGGAATAGGACAACATTTGGGACACAGGCTGGTATCGTGACGATACATAACATCCTTCTGTGCCCACTATACTGTGGAAGTTATTCATATTTATTACTAGCTACCACACTGATGGAGGTACATCCCCTTCCTGTTATCTGCCTCCTAACTGGCTTTTAAGGTGATTATTGCAAGAGCAAAAATAGTTCTGCTTTACTTGCTAGCTGTGTGTGTGTGTGTGTGTGTGTGTGTGTGTGTGTGTGTGTGTGTGTGTGTGTGTGTGTGTGTGTGTGTGTGTGTGTGTGTGTGTGTGTGTGTGTGTGTGTGTGTGTGTGTGTGTTATATGTGGAACCATAATGACTCAAATGGCTCTTCAATGGTTCTTTACAGTTCACAAAAGGGTTCTTTGCTCGTTTAGTGATAATGTATATGTAGGGGAGACGGCTCATTAAACTATTTTGGGGCGTGGTTTGCTCACAGCTCTTTTTGGGCAGTGAGTGAGAGTGTCATTCCATTTGATCTAATATGCTATTATATATAGAGTAGCTAACTAGCTACATAAACCACGCCCCTCTGTAAACACACCTTCTATGATGTTGGTTACAAGGCGGTACTTATTTAATAGTGCTGGGCGATTATAATTTCATTTTTTATTATTGTAATTTAACAACTCATTGACCGACGTCGGTTCAATTACTTGAATTCCATTTAGTTTGTTTTTGTGTGACCCCAACACGCCGTTTCTCTGGAAAGATATCAAATCCTTCACAAGATAAATCAACTCAAGAACTATGTGGGATGCTGGGCTGAAGATAGTAGTAGTTTTCTTGAAGCAAATATTCAACCTAGTTCAGCGCAGAAACATTGTAATTAACGACAATGACCATAATCCATTGCGCCTGTATCTCTAGTTATCACGGCCACAAAGTCATGAACCCCACTTAGAGATGGATACACATTTACTCATGCTGCGTTAGGTTAGATACACACAGACCGCATAGACCGCATGAGAGAGGAATGTACACAAGATAACGACGAGAGAGGGGGATAGACAGTTTGAAAGTATACCTTATCTACTTTGAAGAACTAGTAAAATGTTATTGTCAGACAGCTGTGCAGCAAGCCTAGCTAAATAGGATGACTAAAGACAGAACGTTATGGGGAGTACAGAGATAACACTGTCTGGCTGTTTGGCTGCTACTGCTTGAGCAGAGATTAGATGTTGACTTTAAAGAACGGAAAATAATAAGGTAATCAAATAAAAACTAAGTGATAAACACAACTGAAATATTTTATTATTTCATAGTAATTTACAAATGTTCTATTGATGTCTACCCAATGTGGACCTGATGGAGACAATGGAATATTTTCAATGTTTTGGCAATTGAATGTTAACTAATTTAGTCTTTGGAATTTCCATTAAAAAGCAAGAAAATTATTGTAATGTCCGAAATAAAAAAACGTGATTCTTTTTTTATAATCAAACCGAAACCAAACTGACCTAGTAAAGCACTAATCGCTCAGCACTATTATTTAAATTGTTTAAGAGAACATCACTTTTGGGCTTCCAACATCACCGTTTTACCCGGTTTTTATCTGTACTGTTTTGCCTTTCACATTTTTTATTGGTGCGAATAAATTAAACCTAAAACCTAATGTGAATTAAAATGAAAGTTAAGGTGATGTCACCTTGTCCCCTTAATAATGAATCCAAGTGTTTGACATGGGAGAGGGGACCAGTAACTTTATGATTAAACTTTATCAATGAGGAAGCGACAGTCATTTCATGAAAAACATGATTTTGACTTTTAAGTCGTTTTTTGGGGGTATCTGTACTACAATGTACTTTTTACTCCATACATTGTCTCTGACACCCAAAAGTACTCGTTACATTTTAAATGCTTAGCAGGAAAGTCAAATGTCCCAATTCACACTATTATCAAGAGAACATCCCTGGTCATCACTATTGCCTCTGATCTGGCCAGCCAGGTCACCCGTAATACAAGTCAGTATTCAATGTCCATCCATGTCTGAGAACCTCGGGAGATAACGTGGAAACTGGCCACTAGGGGCACCAGTGAGTGTTGTTACCTTGAAGTAGATCTCAGTTTTGCTAGGGCTTTGTTGATGGCTGTAAGCATCTGCCTCAGAAGCATCTGCCTCTGGTTCCAAAGCTTGCATGTTCAAATACAGTAATAGAAAGTTATTGTTGAGATTTTTGTTTTAAGCTTATCCCAAACCTTAAACCTTACCTTAACCATTCAGAGTTACTCCCTAAACGTAACCTTAAAAAAATCAGAGTTAATGCCTAAACTTAACCTTAAACACTTCGAAATGTGACGTTTGCAACAACTTCAAATGTAACATTTGTGAAACATGCATGAAGATCTAATTCTGACCTGAGACTGTGAGAGCTAGGTGGATCTGGAGGACTCACTAACCACAAATGCTTGGTTTGTGAAGGTTGTCTGAGTGTTGAAGTGTGTTCCCTGGCTATCCGTAAATTTAAAAAACAATACAATTGTGCCATCTGGTTGGCTTAATATAAGGAATTTGATGACTTATACTTTCACTTTTACTTATGATACTTAAGTATATTTGAGCAATTACATTTTCTTTTGATATTTAAGTATATTTAGTACCAAATGCTTTTATACTTTTACTCAAGTAGTATTTCACTTGGTGACGTTCACTTTTACTTGTCATTTTCTATTAAGATATCTTTACTTTGACTCAAGTATGACAATTGGGTACTTTTTCCACCACTGTGAGGATATTAAGTGTCTGTCTGTATGTCTCTGTGTGACTCTGGCACCATACTTCCTATGTGCATTTGTGTAGCAGGATATCGCAGGCTTCCAGATAATCCAATTAACTGCTTTAGGAAAGTTGAACTGTAGTTTAACTGTGGTCCGGCTTAATAATTGATGAACGCTGTGAGAGAGGAGAGCTGATGTTGACTGACTGGTGGGTCCTCTCTCTGCAATTAAAACCTCAAATAAAGCTACAATCTGGAATTCATTTTACAGCAAAATAAAAGCCCTGTCACTTGTTTTAAGTAATTAAAACCTAATATTTGGGGTTATGATAGAGTAAGACAGTTGTGTTAAACCCACAAGGCATGTATTAATTGTAGCTTATTCGTGAAGAATCAATTAGTATTTTTTAAGAGTTCAAATCATCATTCAACAGATTTACAGATCCCTAATTGTGCCTTTAATTATCACAAAGTCCCTGTGCTTGGAAGTCTTATCTTAATCCAGACTCAGTCACATTCTGTTAGTGTACTCATGGAGAAAACTCAACCAACCTCATCTGATGGTTTTAAATGTCATTTTTGGCTATTTCATTGTTATTTAATTCCCAAATGATGTAGCGGTTGTTATTATATTATGACTGTCTTTCATTATTGACCATGGATTGAGGATATGGAAACATTTTTATATTCAATTACTGCTGTATGTTGTTTCTCCGTATGGTTATTTTTCATATGGGGAGCCTAACCACATATCTCCAGATCCCTACGCTCGCTAGGCCTCTCATCACCAACAACAGCTTCCCTAATAACCAACATGGACTGTTTTCAGTGGGAGAAAGTTGGTAATCACTAGTTACCACAGCCACAAAGTCAGAAGGCCCACCTACTCGTCCAATCAGATGAGGGAGCGTGAGACGCATATGCTGACCGGCTTGCAGGGGCAGACGAGAGACATGCATTTATTTTATCTAGTGATCCATCAATGATTTGGTTATTATTAGCTATAATAAAACCGACCATTCTAAATGCAAAGTGGTAATCGGATGTCTTATTCAAACCCAGCTTGCAAGCTCAACATGCTGTTTGCCCTTACTCGTAGTTACTTGTCTTAACCCAAAATAGGTTTACTTCAATATCTGCATTGTTTTTAAAATGGTATGTAGACAAGCAAAGTAAAACGTACACAGTTTCACAGACATGTTCACAGAAATGGTCCCGTGTGGCTCAGTTGGTAGAGCATGGTGTTTGCAATGCCAGGGTTGTGGGTTTAATTCCCACGGGGGACCAGTATGGGGAAAAAATGTTTGAAATGTATGCATTCACTACTGTAAGTCGCTCTGGATAAGAGCGTCTGCTAAATGACTAAAATGGCTTATTTTTGGCTGATTTAAGATGAAAACTTCAACTCTGTTACTTTATTTGAGACCTAGGCACTTACTATAGTCATTCATTTATTTAACTTAACATAGCCTTGCAGTCCACCTTTGGACTTACATTACACTTTTCTAGACACCCAAAGCTCTTGATAGTGTAAGGGGAAACTCACCACCTACTCTATACAGGGGAAACTCACCACCTACTGTATACAGGGGAAACTCACCACCCTAACCCTACTCTATACAGGGGCAACTCACCACCTACTCTATACAGGGGAAACTCACCACCTACTCTATACAGGGGAAACTCACCACCTACTGTATACAGGGGAAACTCACCACCCTAACCCTACTCTATACAGGGGCAACTCACCACCTACTCTATACAGGGGCAACTCACCACCCTAACCCTACTCTATACAGGGGAAACTCACCACCTACTCTATACAGGGGAAACTCACCACCTACTGTATACAGGGGAAACTCACCACCCTAACCCTACTCTATACAGGGGCAACTCACCACCTACTCTATACAGGGGCAACTCACCACCCTAACCCTACTCTATACAGGGGCAACTCACCACCCTAACCCTACTCTATACAGGGGCAACTCACCACCTACTCTATACAGGGGCAACTCACCACCCTAACCCTACTCTATACAGGGGCAACTCACCACCTACTGTATACAGGGGCAACTCACCACCCTAACCCTACTCTATACAGGGGCAACTCACCACCCTAACCCTACTATATACAGGGGCAACTCACCACCTACTGTATACAGGGGCAACTCACCACCCTAACCCTACTCTATACAGGGGCAACTCACCACCTACTGTATACAGGGGCAACTCACCACCCTAACCCTACTCTATACAGGGGCAACTCACCACCTACTGTATACAGGGGCAACTCACCACCCTAACCCTACTCTATACAGGGGCAACTCACCACCTACTGTATACAGGGGCAACTCACCACCCTAACCCTACTCTATACAGGGGCAACTCACCACCTACTGTATACAGGGGCAACTCACAACCCTAACCCTACTCTATACAGGGGCAACTCACCACCTACTGTATACAGGGGAAACTCACCACCCTAACCCTACTCTATACAGGTGCAACTCACCACCTACTCTATACAGGGGCAACTCACCACCCTAACCCTACTCTATACAGGGGCAACTCACCACCTACTGTATACAGGGGCAACTCACCACCCTAACCCTACTCTATACAGGGGCAACTCACCACCCTAACCCTACTCTATACAGGGGCAACTCACCACCTACTCTATACAGGGGCAACTCACCACCCTAACCCTACTCTATACAGGGGCAACTCACCACCTACTGTATACAGGGGCAACTCACCACCCTAACCCTACTCTATACAGGGGCAACTCACCACCCTAACCCTACTATATACAGGGGCAACTCACCACCTACTGTATACAGGGGCAACTCACCACCCTAACCCTACTCTATACAGGGGCAACTCACCACCTACTGTATACAGGGGCAACTCACCACCCTAACCCTACTCTATACAGGGGCAACTCACCACCTACTGTATACAGGGGCAACTCACCACCCTAACCCTACTCTATACAGGGGCAACTCACCACCTACTGTATACAGGGGCAACTCACCACCCTAACCCTACTCTATACAGGGGCAACTCACCACCTATTGTATACAGGGGCAACTCACCACCCTAACCCTACTCTATACAGGGGCAACTCACCACCTACTGTATACAGGGGCAACTCACCACCCTAACCCTACTCTATACAGGGGCAACTCACCACCTACTGTATACAGGGGCAACTCACCACCCTAACCCTACTCTATACAGGGGCAACTCACCACCTACTGTATACAGGGGCAACTCACCACCCTAACCCTACTCTATACAGGGGCAACTCACCACCCTAACCCTACTCTATACAGGGGCAACTCACCACCCTAACCCTACTCTATACAGGGGCAACTCACCACCTACTGTATACAGGGGCAACTCACCACCCTAACCCTACTCTATACAGGGGCAACTCACCACCTACTCTATACAGGGGCAACTCACCACCCTAACCCTACTCTATACAGGGGCAACTCACCACCTACTGTATACAGGGGCAACTCACCACCCTAACCCTACTCTATACAGGGGCAACTCACCACCCTAACCCTACTATATACAGGGGCAACTCACCACCTACTGTATACAGGGGCAACTCACCACCCTAACCCTACTCTATACAGGGGCAACTCACCACCTACTGTATACAGGGGCAACTCACCACCCTAACCCTACTCTATACAGGGGCAACTCACCACCTACTGTATACAGGGGCAACTCACCACCCTAACCCTACTCTATACAGGGGCAACTCACCACCTACTGTATACAGGGGCAACTCACCACCCTAACCCTACTCTATACAGGGGCAACTCACCACCTATTGTATACAGGGGCAACTCACCACCCTAACCCTACTCTATACAGGGGCAACTCACCACCTACTGTATACAGGGGCAACTCACCACCCTAACCCTACTCTATACAGGGGCAACTCACCACCTACTGTATACAGGGGCAACTCACCACCCTAACCCTACTCTATACAGGGGCAACTCACCACCTACTGTATACAGGGGCAACTCACCACCCTAACCCTACTCTATACAGGGGCAACTCACCACCCTAACCCTACTCTATACAGGGGCAACTCACCACCCTAACCCTACTCTATACAGGGGCAACTCACCACCTACTGTATACAGGGGCAACTCACCACCCTAACCCTACTCTATACAGGGGCAACTCACCACCTACTCTATACAGGGGCAACTCACCACCCTAACCCTACTGTATACAGGGGCAACTCACCACCCTAACCCTACTCTATACAGGGGCAACTCACCACCTACTGTATACAGGGGCAACTCACCACCCTAACCCTACTGTATACAGGGGTAACTCACCACCTACTGTATACAGGGGCAACTCACCACCCTAACCCTACTCTATACAGGGGCAACTCACCACCTACTGTATACAGGGGCAACTCACCACCCTAACCCTACTCTATACAGGGGCAACTCACCACCTACTGTATACAGGGGCAACTCACCACCCTAACCCTACTCTATACAGGGGCAACTCACCACCTACTGTATACAAGGGCAACTCACCACCCTAACCCTACTGTATACAGGGGCAACTCACCACCTACTGTATACAGGGGCAACTCACCACCCTAACCCTACTCTATACAGGGGCAACTCACCACCTACTGTATACAGGGGCAACTCACCACCCTAACCCTACTCTATACAGGGGCAACTCACCACCCTAACCCTACTCTATACAGGGGCAACTCACCACCCTAACCCTACTCTATACAGGGGCAACTCACCACCTACTGTATACAGGGGCAACTCACCACCCTAACCCTACTCTATACAGGGGCAACTCACCACCTACTCTATACAGGGGCAACTCACCACCCTAACCCTACTGTATACAGGGGCAACTCACCACCCTAACCCTACTCTATACAGGGGCAACTCACCACCTACTGTATACAGGGGCAACTCACCACCCTAACCCTACTGGATACAGGGGTAACTCACCACCTACTGTATACAGGGGCAACTCACCACCCTAACCCTACTCTATACAGGGGCAACTCACCACCTACTGTATACAGGGGCAACTCACCACCCTAACCCTACTCTATACAGGGGCAACTCACCACCTACTGTATACAGGGGCAACTCACCACCCTAACCCTACTGTATACAGGGGCAACTCACCACCCTAACCCTACTGTATACAGGGGAAACTCACCACCCTAACCCTACTGTATACAGGGGCAACTCACCACCCTAACCCTACTGTATACAGGGGCAACTCACCACCCTAACCCTACTCTATACAGGAGAAACTCACCACCCTAACCCTACTCTATACAGGGGAAACTCACCACCCTAACCCTACTGTATACAGGGGAAACTCACCACCCTAACCCTACTGTATACAGGGGCAACTCACCACCCTAACCCTACTGTATACAGGGGCAACTCACCACCCTAACCCTACTCTATACAGGGGAAACTCACCACCCTAACCCTACTGTATACAGGGGAAACTCACCACCCTAACCCTACTGTATACAGGAGAAACTCACCACCCTAACCCTACTGTACACAGGGGCAACTCACCACCCTAACCCTACTGTATACAGGAGAAACTCACCACCCTAACTCTACTGTATACAGGGGAAACTCACCACCCTAACCCTACTCTATACAGGAGAAACTCACCACCCTAACCCTACTCTATACAGGAGAAACTCACCACCCTAACCCTACTCTATACAGGAGAAACTCACCACCCTAACCCTACTGTATACAGGGAAACTCACCACCCTAACCCTACTCTATACAGGAGAAACTCACCACCCTTACCCTACTTACTTACTCTTTATTTGTGTTTATTTTATTGGCCCATCCACCCCTCTCTTCAGAGGACAAAAGTAACTTTGTTTTACATTTGTTTGTTTTTTACAGATATTTTGTTACGTATACATTATTCATACATACACTACTGTTCAAAAGTTTGGGGTCACTAAGAAATGTCCTTGTTTTTGAAAGAAAAGCAAAACAAAATTGTCCATTAAAAGAACATCAAGTTATCAGAAATACAGTGTCGACATTGTTAATGTTGTAAATGACTATTGTAGCTGGAAATGGCTGATTTTCAATGGAATATCTACATAGGCGTACAGAGGCCCATTATCAGCAACCATAGCTAATCCAAATTTATAATTTTAAAAGGGTACTTGATCTTTAGAAAACCCTTTTCCTATTATGTTAGCACAGCTGAAAACTGTTGTGGTGATTAAAGAAGCAATACAACTGGCTTTCTTTAGACTAGTTGAGTATCTGGAGCATCAGCATTTGTGCGCTCGATTACAAGCTCAAAATGGCCAGAAACAAAGCACTTTCTTCTGAAACTCGTTAGTCTATTCTTGTGCTGAGAAATGAAGGCTATTCCATGTGAGAAATTGCCAAGAAACTGAAGATCTGGTACAACGCCGTGTACTACTCCCTTCACAGGACAGCGCAAACTGGCCCTAACCAGAATAGAAAGACTGAGCAAGAGGACAAGTACATTAGAGTGTGTAGTTTGAGAAACAGACGCCTCACAAGTCCTCAACTGGCAGCTTCATTAAATAGTATCCACAGAACACCAGTCTCAACGTCAACAGTGAAGAGGCGACTCCGGGTTGCTGGCCTTCTAGGCAGAGTTCCTCTGTCCAGTGTCTGTGTTCTTTTGCCCATCTTAATCTTTTCTTTTTATTGGCCAGAAGAAATATCCTAATAGTTTATCAACATTTGAAGCTAAATGTTCTGATCTGTTGCGTTAGCCACATTGCGTAACATTTTTTTGGAATATTTATTTCTCACACAGAATAGGATAGTTAGAATGTTGTACTATAGGGGATAGTAGATTGACATAGGCTAGTGCTTTTGCTGTCCATTAGGCCGACTCATCTTGTTGGCTGACGAAAAGTAAATGTGGACAGTTCTTCCAATATCTTCAATATGCACCTCGGAATTGGATGAGGACGCGCGTCCACACCATCACACCTCCTCCTCCATGCTTCACAGTGGGAACCACACATGTGGAAATCATCCGTTCACCTACTCTGCGTCTCACAAAGACACAGCGGTTGGAACCAAAAGTCGTCAATTTGGACTCATCATACCAAAGGACAGATTTACACCGGTCTAATGTCCATTGCTCGTGTTTCTTGGCCAAAGCAAGTCTCTTCTTCTTATTGGTGTCCTTTAGTAGTGGTTTCTTTGCAGCAATTCGACCATGAAGGCCTGATTCATGCAGTCTCCTCTGAACAGTTGATGTTGAGATGTGTCTGTTACTTGAACTCTGTGAAGCATTTATTTGGGCTGCAATCTGAGGTTTAATGAACTTATCCTTAGCAGCAGAGGTAACTCGGGGTCTTCCTTTCCTGTGGCGGTCCTCATGAGCGCTTGATGGTTTTAGCGACTGCACGTGAAGAAACTTTCAAAGCTCTTGAAATGTTCCATATTTACTGACCTTCATGTCTTAAAGTAATGATGGACTGTCGTTTCTCTTTGCTTATTTGAGCTGTTCTTGCCATAATATGGACTTGCTGTTTTACTAAATATGACTTTCTTCTGTATACCACCCCTACCTTGTCACAACACAACTGATTGGCTGAAAAACACATTAAGATGAAAAAATATGCTGCAACTGAACTTTTAACAAGGCATACCTCTTAATTGAAATGCATTCCAGGTGACTACCTCATGAAACTGCTTGAGAGAATGCCAAGAGTGTTCAAAGCTGTCGTCAAGGCAAAGGGTGGCTACTTTGAAGAATCTCAAAAATAAAATGTAACAACCCTGGAATGAGTAGGTGTGTCCAAACTTTTGACTGGTACTGTATATTATTTAGTATATGTAAAAACAAGTTCAAATTGAGAATAGTCTTACGGGGGAGAATATTATCACATGTGAACGATGCCCAGCATGTGCAGTCTAAGGCAAGAAACAGCACATGCATTTTTTGGGAACTTTTTGTAATCATAGTCACATGTTTTGATACGGTTTGTATCACAACTAAAGTGGGCAAAAAACTCTCTATAGGCCTAGGACCCCTGGAACAGGGTTGGAGAGCCCATAGCCTATAGGCCTAGGACCCCTGGAACAGGGTTGGAGAGCCCATAGCCTGTAGAGAAAGCCTAGTGAAACGTGTTCTTGTAAACCCAGTCACTGCGCAATCGCAGAGTTTTGGCTGGGCAGTGGACACTATTTAAAAGAGGATCCCATCTTTCTGGAGCTGCTATATTTATTGCTCAATTCTTAAAATGAAGCACATGGATCCGCTTTACAACCAGTGTAGCCTACCTGGCATATTACAAACGTAACCGCGGGAAGCGCATCCTCCAATCACTATTCGAGTGCCATTCTAAATAAAATGTAATTCCATACATACATATTTTAGTACGCACAAAAACATTTGAGTTCCTCAACGGTCCTTTTGGAATGGTGATGGTTCTATGTGGAACCATAATGACACAAATAACCTGTTGATCTCTTCATTGGTTCTTTACAGTTCACAAAAGTGCTCTTTCCTCTTTTAGTGATAATTAAAATGTAGGGGAGGCAGCTCGTTAGAATATTTTGGGGCGTGGTTTTCGCACAGCTCTTTTTGTGCAACCGTGAGTGAGAGTGTCATTCCAGTCTATCTAAGCTGTTGTGTTATGCTTGTTACATATTAAACATGGCTATGGTCAGTCATAGTGTCTGGTAAATGAATAAAGTCTGGCCTTGTGTCTTTTGAGAACGGTTGACTGAATCAGGTTGTAACCCAGGGAGAGCTGAACAAGATTGTAGCTGGCTATGTAGAAGAGTAAATGCTGCTTTTGTGTCTGTCATCATTAGGCTTTTGTTGACGTATAGGCCTATCTAATGTAGTGGTGACATTGTGTACGTAGAGTAAGGACACGCACTGTTTTGGAGTGTAAAGCAAAAGTAATAAACCGAGTAGTGTAACTTGTTACTTTTGCCAGGGAGTAATAAGTTAAGTAATTCGTTACTTTTGAAAGAAGTAACAAGTAATAGGTCATATATTACTTGTTTTAAGTAACGATGCCATCACTGGCAGTATCCTTGCATTCCAAGGACACCTCATTTGAAATGCATTGAGTGCCACTGTTCTGTGATGCATCCCTTTCCCAGCATTACCCTCACCAAGGCTCGGCTGTCAGCAACCAGTCAGGCCCTCCGAGTCCAGATGCAAAGCACTAACAGAGAGTCTCTCTCTCCTCTCTTTCTCTCTATCTTCTCTTTATATCCTCTCTCACTCCCTTTCTCTTTCTTTCTCACTCTCATTCTCTCTCTCTCATCTATTTACCATATTGTATATGAAAAGCAGACATGGGAGAAAGGTTGGAGGGGATGTTTAACAGCAAGAATGCATCTAATTCTGAAGGATTTGTTTTAAAGGCTATTTGACTGAAAAGATCAAGGATGGACAGAACCGGTTTCCAATTACTTTTACTGATAGGACATCCCCCCCACCGTCACCAATATCCTCACTCCCCTACTCTGATCTAAAATGACCTCTACCCTTGGATAGTGTGTCAACAGAGTCTGCCTGCCTGCCTGCCTGCCTGCGCATTTGTCTGTTTATCCACACATACCAAAGCTGGGTCCATTAAAAGTGCTGAGGTGAAGTTAACAGCAACAAAGTGATGCAACAGATGGCTAAACATATGTGATTAAACGGAAACTGAAATGCTATTAGTGACTGGGAGATGGATGGATAACTAAACCTGACATGGCATTAACAACAGGTAGACTCATAGACTTCCCATAGACTTTAATATGGATGATGGCTGAGCCACGACCACCCGAGCTCACCCCAATACCATCTAGAAGGCAGAGACAGTGCCAGTGCCTCAAAGCTTGGACCGAGAGACAGCTTCTATCTCCAGGCCATCAGACTGTTCAATAGTCACCACTAGCCGGCCTCCACCCAGTACCCTGCCCTGAACCTTAATCACTGTTACTAGCTGGCCTCCACCCAGTACCCTGCCCTGAACCTTAGTCACTGTTACTAGCCGGCCTCCACCCAGTACCCTGCCCTGAACCTTAGCCACTGTTACTAGCCGGCCTCCACCCAGTACCCTGCCCTGAACCTTAGTCACTGTTACTAGCCGGCCTCCACCCGGTACCCTGCCCTGAACCTTAGTCACTGTTACTAGCTGGCCTCCACCCGGTACCCTGCCCTGAACCTTAGTCACTGTTACTAGCCGGCCCTACCCGGTACCCTGCCCTGAACCTTAGTCACTGTTACTAGCCGGCCTCCACCCACTACCCTGCCCTGAACCTTAGTCACTGTTACTAGCCGGCCTCCACCCAGTACCCTGCCCTGAACCTTAGTCACTGTTGCTAGCCGGCCTCCACCCGGTACCCTGCCCTGAACTTTAGTCACTGTTACTAGCCGGCCTCCACCCGGTACCCTGCCCTGAACCTTAGTCACTGTTACTAGCCGGCCTCCACCCGGTACCCTGCCCTGAACCTTAGTCACTGTTACTAGCCGGCCTCCACCCGGTACCCTGCCCTGAACCTTAGTCACTGTTACTAGCCGGCCTCCACCCAGTACCCTGCCCTGAACTTTAGTCACTGTTACTAGCCGGCCTCCACCCGGTACCCTGCCCTGAACCTTAGTCACTGTTACTAGCCGGCCTCCACCCGGTACCCTGCCCTGAACCTTAGTCACTGTTACTAGCCGGCCTCCACCCAGTACCCTGCCCTGAACTTTAGTCACTGTTACTAGCCGGCCTCCCCCCGGTACTCTACGCGGCACCTTAGAGACTGTACATAGTCATTGAACGCTGGTCACTTTTTATAATGTTCACATACTGTTTCACCCACTTTATATGTATATACTGTATTCTAGTTATGTTTCATCCTATATAACTACTGCTGTACACACCTTTTATTTTCATATACTGTCTGTTCAAATCATTCATTTATATTTTGTTCCACCTTTTGGATTACGTGTGTATTGTTTTGTAATGCTATGTATTACTGCACTGTTGGAGCTCGAAACAAAAGCATTTCACTACACCTGCGATAACATCTGCGATAACATCTGCAAATATATTGGTACATGACCAATACACTTTGATTTGATTTGATTTGATTTTGATGATGTTGAAGATCAATGTAAAATGAAACTACTTTAATAGTGAAACTAATGTAATCTACTTTTTACCAGAGATGATGTAACAAAATGTTCCAGCAGCAATCTGTTGGTTGCCCTTTCCGTCAGTCTGTAGTTCGATGTCTTTGATGGGTTCAGACTTGCCTCTGAAATGTCACATCCGTGTTTAGTTTGTCCATCGGCGAGAAGGAAAGGGAAGGGAAGAGAGGATAGGGGGAACACATCAAGGCTGTGAACAGGCAGAGGACGGGCCTTGCCTGTGCATGTTTTTCTCATAACAAATCTGAAAGTCACTCTGTCTCTCTCTCTCTCTCTCTCTCTCTCTCTCTGTCTCTCTCTCTCTCTCTCTCTCTTTTCTCTCTCTCTCTCTGTCTCTCTCTCTCTCTCTCTCTCTTTCTGTCTCTCTCTCTGTCTCTCTCTCTCTCTCTTCTCTCTTTTCTCTCCCTCTGTCTCTCTCTCTCTCTCTCTGTCTCTCTCTCTCTCTTTCTCTCTCTGTCTCTCTTTTCTCTCTCTCTCTCTCTTTCTCTCTCTCTCTCTCTGTCTCTGTCTCTCTCTCTCTGTCTCTCTCTTTTCTCTCTTTTTCTCTCTCTCTCTGGCTCTCTCTCTCTCTCTCTGTCTCTCTCTCTGTCTCTCTCTCTCTCTCTCTCTTTTCTCTCTCTCTCTCTCTTTCTCTCTCTTTCTGTCTCTCTCTCTGTCTCTCTCTCTCTTCTCTCTTTTCTCTCCCTCTGTCTCTCTCTCTCTCTCTCTGTCTCTCTCTCTCTCTTTCTCTCTCTCTCTGTCTCTGTCTCTCTCTCTCTGTCTCTCTCTTTTCTCTCTTTTTCTCTCTCTCTCTGGCTCTCTCTGTCTCTCTCTCTCTTTTCTCTCTCTCTCTCTCTCTGTCTCTCTCTCTGTCTCTCTGTCTCTCTCTCTTTTCTCTCTTT
The DNA here is from genome assembly GCF_901001165.1 of Salmo trutta. NCBI lineage: Eukaryota > Metazoa > Chordata > Actinopteri > Salmoniformes > Salmonidae > Salmo > Salmo trutta. The sequence continues at coordinate 56,688,997 of NC_042974.1, read as the reverse complement.
TCTCACTCTTTTCTCACTCTATCTCTCTCCCTCTTTTTATCTCGCCCAATCAGCTTTTCCAATCATTACCATCCATTCTGCTTCCATTTCATCACCTCCCATTTGTACTGCAATAATTAAATCTCTAACCATGTCTTCTGCATCCATTCTGCTTCCATTTCATCCGTCTAACTGTCTCGGCTGCTGCTGCTTTCTCAGGTTGAATTCTAATGTGTTTCTCTGTCTGTCTCTCTCTCTCTTTCTAGCTCACTCTGTGTTTCTCGGCCCTGTATGTCCTGCCAGATGTCTCAATTAGTGTAATGTGAGCGGAGACAGCGCTTTATTTACTAAAACTCAGCTTCACACACACACACACACACACACACACACACACACACACACACACAGACACACACAGACAAACAAACTACCCTGGAAACGTTTTAAAACATGGCGTCTCCAGGAAATCGGCAATCAAGGTTAGTTTAGAATATGGGTGTTAATGTTTGGATTTTCACGCTGATTCCAATCCCAGAACTCTAAATGTATATCAAATATTTCCCGTCCCTATTCAACAAAGAGTGAGAGAGAAAAACATACAACTTTGCAAAGTCTAATTGGGTCTCACAGACAGAGAAACAACTTGTAAGTTTAATGCCTTGATCCATGGATTGAAAATACAGTACCCTGGAGACCTTTAATGCTATGGTGTTGCACTGTCTTTGTCTGGCACATCCAAAATCAGCGTCACATCTCCCTACAAGTCACGTTTTGTTTGTCACATGCGCCGAATACAATGGGCATAGACTACCGTGAAATGCTCGCTGACGAGCCCTTCCCAACGAGGCAGAGTATTTATTTTTTCTTCTTCTTTTTAACGATGCAGAGTTAAACAATTATAATACAAAGAAAAATAGTAACACAAGAAATATAATACACAAGAATGAAGCTATATACAAGGAGTACCAGTACCTAGTGGTGGAACAAGAATGAAGCTATATACAAGGAGTACCAGTACCTAGTGGTGGAACAAGAATGAAGCTATATACAAGGAGTACCAGTACCCAGTGGTGGAACAAGAATGAAGCTATATACAAGGAGTACCAGTACCTAGTGGTGGAACAAGAATGAAGCTATATACAAGGAGTACCAGTACCTAGTGGTGGAACAAGAATGAAGCTATATACAAGGAGTACCAGTACTCAGTGGTGGAACAAGAATGAAGCTATATACAAGGAGTACCAGTACTCAGTGGTGGAACAAGAATGAAGCTATATACAAGGAGTACCAGTACTCAGTGGTGGAACAAGAATGAAGCTATATACAAGGAGTACCAGTACTCAGTGGTGGAACAAGAATGAAGCTATATACAAGGAGTACCAGTACCTAGTGGTGGAACAAGAATGAAGCTATATACAAGGAGTACCAGTACCTAGTGGTGGAACAAGAATGAAGCTATATACAAGGAGTACCAGTACTCAGTGGTGGAACAAGAATGAAGCTATATACAAGGAGTACCAGTAGTCAGTGGTGGAACAAGAATGAAGCTATATACAAGGAGTACCAGTACCTAGTGGTGGAACAAGAATGAAGCTATATACAAGGAGTACCAGTACTCAGTGGTGGAACAAGAATGAAGCTATATACAAGGAGTACCAGTAGTCAGTGGTGGAACAAGAATGAAGCTATATACAAGGAGTACCAGTACTCAGTGGTGGAACAAGAATGAAGCTATATACAAGGAGTACAGTACTCAGTGGTGGAACAAGAATGAAGCTATATACAAGGAGTACCAGTACTCAGTGGTGGAACAAGAATGAAGCTATATACAAGGAGTACCAGTAGTCAGTGGTGGAACAAGAATGAAGCTATATACAAGGAGTACCAGTACCCAGTGGTGGAACAAGTACTCAATTGTCATACTTGAGTAACGATAGCTTAATAGAAAATTACTCAACTAAAAGTGAAGTCACCCATCAAAATACTAGAGTAAAAGTCTAAAAGTATCTGGTTTTAAATGTACTTAAGTACAGTGGTGGAAAAAGTATTAAATTGTCATAATTGAGTAAAAGTAAAAGTAAATGCTATACATCAAATTACTAGCAAACCAGACGACATGATTTTCTTGCTTTTATTTACGGACAGCCAGGGGGGCACTCCAACACTCAGACATCATTTAAATATGCATTATTTGTGTTTAGTGAGTCTGCTAAATCAGACACAGTAGGGATGACAACACGTTATATTGATGCAGTAGGTGCGTGAATTGGACCATATTGCTGTCCTACATGAGCATTCAAAATGTAACAAGTACTTTTGGGTGTCAGGGAAAATGTATGAAGTAAAAAGTACATTATTTTCTTTAGGAATTTAGTGAAATAAAAGTGGGCCTCCGACCGCAAGGCACTACAGAGGATAGTGCGTACGGCCCAGTACATCACTGGGGCAAAGTTTCCTGCCATCCAGGACCTCTACACCAGGCGGTGTTAGAGGAAGGCCCTAAATTGTCAAAGACTCCAGCCACCCTAGTTATAGACTGTTCTCTTTGCTACCGCACGGCAAGCGGTACCGGATCCCCAACTCTAGGTCCAAGAGGCTTCTAAACAGCTTCTACCCCCAAGCCATAGGATTCCTGAACATCTAATCAAATTGCTAACCAGACTATTTGCATTGCCCCCCCTCTTTTACACCGCTGCTACTCTGTTATTATCTATGCATAGTCACTTTAATAACTCTACCAACATGTACATACTACCTCAATTACCTTGACTAACCGGTGCCCCCTCACATTGACTCTGTACCGGTACCCCCTGTATAGTCTCGCTATTGTTATTTTACTGCTGCTCTTTAATTACTTGTTACTTTTATTTCTTATTCTTATTCGTATTTTTTTAAACTGCATTGTTGGTTAGGGGCTTTGATTTGTTGAACCTTTTTTTGCTTACTACATGAGTCCATATGTGTTATTTCATCGTTTCGATGTCTTCACTATTATTCGCCAACGTAGTAAATAGTAAAATAAAGAAAAACCCTGAAATGAGTAGGTGTTGTAAAACTAGTGACTGGTAGTGTAGGTGTAACTCTATGTACGTGCCTCTTCATAAACAACAACTGGTGCGCTGCTTCCAGTCTGATGGAAATCATTTGGACACATTTTTGAACACCTGATATAGAATACCTCATGGTAAGCTGCAGACCCTTTTATCCATGAAGAGAGTTCTCATCTGTAATTATCACGGCTGTCTATATCCCTCCACAAGCCAACACCACTTTCGCACTCAACGAACTGTCTGGGGCCATAAACAAACAAATAACCGCTCACAAAGAGCCAGCGTTTCTGGTGGGTGGAGACTTTAAAGAGAGGAGACTTAAAACCGTTCTACCTCACTTCTACCAACACGTCTTGACTGTACTGACTGACCTTTATGTCTTAAAGTAATGATGGGCTGTCGTTTCTCTTTGCTTATTTGAGCTGTTCTTGCCATAATATGGACTTGGTCTTTTACCAAATAGGGCTATCTTCTGTATACCCCCCCACTTTGTCACAACACAACTTTTGGTTACTACATGATTCCATATGTGTTATTTCATAGTTTTGATGTCTTCATTATTATTCTGCAATGTAGAAAATAGTCCAAATAAAGAAAAACCCTTGAATGAGTAGGTGTTGTAAAACTAGTGACTGGTAGTGTAGGTGGAGTCATCGAGCCACATTTCTGCAAGGCATATAATTTTGCTGCTTTTCAAGTCTCTCTGTTAGGAGACTCTCGAACTAAGCTCATCTAGCTTTTTCTCAAGTGACTGGACATTTGCCAATAGAACAGAGGGAAGTGCCGGTCAGTTTTCTCTTTGTCTCAATCTCACCAGGATGCCGGCTTGTACAAGTCGGCTTGGACCTCGTAAGATGTTGCCATTCTCCGTCGGTGCCATCTTCCCACAATTCAGTCGGGTTCCTGTAAGACGGACAAGTGTCAAAGTGACAGGAACATCAGAATGTCACCGTTTTGTTGGTATTGATCTATGACAGTCAAGGTGAGACAGTGAAGTTACGACACAAAGTGAACTTGTTATTCATTGAATGCTGTGAGACACAATGAAGGTGTGATTTTAGTGTTTGATTGGTGTTTGGGTAGTGAATAGACCATTCTCACTTATCCATCCAGCCCCCTCCTCTTTTGTGTAGATCTTGGCACAGGAACTCTAAACTTGACAGACCCCTCATACCACTACTGTCTCAGTCGTCCCCCCCCCCCAAAATAACCCATTTCCCTTTGTAGTGCACTATTTTTGACCAGGGCCCACTATGTATGGAATAGGGTGCCATTTGGAACACTTCTGTACTCTGAGAATGTGTTCTGCATTAACACCCATTTCCTTTTCATCTGAATAACGGCGGGAGGAAAGTAGAGAAGTGTGGGGAAATGAGTTTTCCTCCCCGAGCCTAGACCAACAACAACAAGCTGGATGAAAGGCTTGTGTTGTGTCGGGCACCCATCTGTGTGTAGTAATACAAGACTCATCAAGTGTAAACCAATTAGCCATCACAATTAACCAGCTCCGCAGGGCTGAGAATGAATGAACAAGGTAATAGCATTTAGATGACTCGGTGCTCAATGTAGGCGTGTGTGTCTGCATGTGCGTACATGCAAGTTAGTGTGCATGATCAGTATTTGATTGATAATCCTCCATCGCTTTCCTCGTTTGGTGCGTGAAGGCGGATTATTCTCAACGACGTATTTCACTGTCTCGGCGCATAATAACACAACAGAAGTGTTCTCATCATTCAGTCTGAGCTGCCATACCAAGATAAGGCTTTGTGTGTTGGTGCAAAGACAGGCCTGATAGAGGACCCATAAAAGAGTTGTCACACTGACAGGACAGAAACCAATGACTCTAACAGCAAACTCCAAGCCTCACAGCACACACAAGTCAGGGCAAGTCCATGAAAATAACGAAACGGTAACATTTTTACCATTTATTCTCTTCTCCCCGTCTTCCTTTTCTCTCCCATGTGTTAATGAAGCCGTTGGCCTATCTGATGGCCGCCTGGCTGACGCCGCCCACGTGACAGCGCAGGCAAAGCGTTAGGTGTTAGCCAGACTCATCCCATGGTGTAGTTCTCAGTCTATTGGCTGTGTTTGACCTCTTCATTTGTCCCACATTGAATAGATACTGCTTGAATATGTGATGAAAACACCACACAGGTATTTTGGTGCAGTTGTGACAAAGGTGTCCTTGCCTATTGCGAAACTGTGAAGTGCTTATTTTGAAGTACACCTTTGTTGCGTGCATGTCTCTAAAACCCGTACACAAACCAAGCTTTTTTTGTGGCTGCGTTAACATCAGTGATCGGTAATGACCTACATTGGTATTTTTCACTAGGTGTCGTCGGAATTAAAATGACAAAAGAGAATCCTCTACCCCATGTGTGACTATGCTCTCCTCACCCATCTCATACCCACGTCTTACTTTGCCACAACAACATTTTCAGTCACCTTCTTGTCTGGAGGACAAGTGGAGAAACAGGTTCATGTTAAGACCTGCATGTTTTTTTCAAAAGTCTCATAGAATGTAGGTCTACATTGAACACCACACATTGGCTGCTACTGTAGGCTGAATGATAGAACAGCTATTTCCATGTTAAAATGTTATGGGATGCATTTGTTTGATGGTAGGCCTCTCTGGTAGGTCTACACAGTAGCCTCATGGCCACTGTTGAAACCAACTTAAAGCAGGTACAGCCTCAGTGTTCACAGTAAATGCGCTGGAAGTGGCTCTACAGATCTGAAATTAGCTCAGTGCCAACATTTTTTTGAGGGAACATTGGTTGGCACTATGCATTCGGCAGGTAGTGTTCTCCTGGCATCCGCCAAACCCAGATTCGTCCGTCGGACTGCCAGGTGGTGAAGTGTGATTCATCACGCCAAAGAACGCATTTCCACTACTCCAATGGTGGTGAGCTTCACACCACTCCAACCGACGCTTGGCATTGCGCATGGTGATCTTACGCTTGTGTGCGGCTGCTCGGCCATGGAAACCCATTTCATGAAGCTCCCAACTAACAATTATTGTGCTGACATTGCTTCCAGAGGCAGTTTGGAACTCGGTAGTGCGTGTTGCAACCGAGGACAGACAATCTTTACACACTACGCGCTTCATCAATCGGTGATCCCGTTCTGTGAGCTTGTGTGGCCTACCACTTAGCGGCTGTGCTGTTGTTGCTCCTAGACGTTTCCACTTCACAAGAACAGCACTTACAGTTGTCCAGGCCAGTTCTAGTAGGACAGACATTTGACAAACTGACTTGTTGGAAAGGTGGCATCCTATGACGGTTTTTCACGTAGTCAGCACGTCAAACCAGTGACCTTTCGATTATTGGACCAAAGCTCTTAACCACTAGGCTACCTGCCGTCCCCACCCCTGCCGCTTCCCCACCGTGTGTGTGTGTGTGTGTGTGTGTGTGTGTGTGTGTGTGTGTGTGTGTGTGTGTGTGTGTGTGTGTGAGAGAGAGTAGGAGCAAGCACAACGCCAGACACCAGCACTCTTTGAGGTGCCAAACCAGAAGCTTGATTTCCTTCCTGAAGTAGCTAGCTAAATAACATAACAAATAACAAGGCTTTTTCAAAGTGAAACACTTTCCATTTTGATCAAAATGATTACAACTGTCACTATTCATTTTAATCGTTGTTTGATTATTGATGACAGCGTCTTCTCTCATCTGAATGGGATTAAAGTCTGCTTTCATCATGCCACCTAGAGTAGTGTGTGTCTGTGTGTGTGTCCCTGTGTCTGTGTGTGTGTGTGTGTGTGTGTCTGTGTGTGTGTGTGTCTGTGTGTGTGTGTGTCTGTGTGTGTCTGTGTGTGTGTCTGTGTGTCTGTGTGTGTGTGTGTGTCTGTGTGTGTGTGTCTGTGTGTGTCTGTGTCTGTGTCTGTGTGTGTGTGTGTGTGTGTGTGTGTGTGTGTGTGTGTGTGTGTGTGTGTGTGTGTGTGTGTGTGTGTGTGTGTGTGTGTGTGTGTCTGTGCTTGTGTGTGTGTGTGTGTGTGTGTGCTTTCATCATGCTACCTAGACTGCACACAAAAAAATGAGGGTTCTTTGGGAAGGGTGATGGTTTATGTGGAACCATAATGAGCTCTTCAGTGGTTCTTTGGGAAGGGTGATGGTTTATGTGGAACCATAATGAGTTCTTCAATGGTTCTTTGGGAAGGGTGATGGTTTATGTGGAACCATAATGAGCTCTTCAGTGGTTCTTTGGGAAGGGTGATGGTTTATGTGGAACCATAATGAGTTCTTCAATGGTTCTTTGGGAAGGGTGATGGTTTATGTGGAACCATAATGAGTTCTTCAATGGTTCTTTGGGAAGGGTGATGGTTTATGTGGAACCATAATGAGCTCTTCAGTGGTTCTTTGGGAAGGGTGATGGTTTATGTGGAACCATAATAAGCTCTTTAGTGGTTCTTTGGGAAGGGTGATGGGTTTATGTGGAACCATAATGAGTTCTTCAGTGGTTCTTTGGGAAGGGTGATGGGTTTATGTGGAACCATAATGAGTTCTTCAGTGGTTCTTTGCAGTTCAGAAAAGTGTTCTTCCTCTTTAGTGATCATTTACACGTAGGGGAGGTGGCTCAATAGGATATTTAGGGCGTGTTTTTTTGTGCAACCGTGAGTGAGAGTGTCATTCTGTTGATCTAATGTGTTGTGTTATGATATTACATGTTATATAAATATATGACTGTGACCAGTGATGGTGTCTTGTGAAGGACTCACACATGGCCTATTGTTAACTGAGAACTGCTGTCTATATTAGTACCCAATTCTCTCCTCAGGGAGCCCCAGCTGTTCCAGGGCTAGCACACCTGAATCAATTACTCAATTAACACAATGATAACAATTGTAATAATATAATATTGGTAAAACCATAAATAATTACCCTCTATGGTTCTTCATATGGTTCTTTGTAGAACCTTTTGAGATTTTGAGTTTCTTTATGGAACCATTCTCCATGTAGGTTCTATAAGGAACTGTAAACAAGGGTTCTTCTATATAGCCCAAAAGGGTTGGAACCATTTTGGGTGCTATATAGAACCTTTTTTTAATGGTACTTTATAGCAGGAGTTCCCAAACTATTTCACTCAGGTCCCCCTTCCCGCATTGGGGAACATCCCTCATCCTCTCTCATCCTCTTCTCATCCTCTCTCATCCTCTTTTCATCCTCTCTTATCCTCTTATCATCCTCTTATCATCCTCTCATCCTCTCTCATCCTCTCTTCATCCTCTTTCATCCTCTTATCATCCTCTCTCATCCTCTTTTCATCCTCTCTCATCCTCTTTTCATCCTCTCTCATCCTCTTTTCATCCTCTCTCATCCTCTTATCATCCTCTCTTATCCTCTCTTATCCTCTCTCATGCTCTTTTCATCCTCTCTTATCCTCTTATCCTCTTATCATCCTCTCTCATCCTTTTCTCATCCTCCGTCATCTCTTCTCATCCTCTTATCATCCTCTCTTATCCTCTTATCATCCTCTCTTATCATCCTCTCTTATCCTCTTATCATCCTCTCTTCATCCTCTTTCATCCTCTTATCATCCTCTCTCATCCTCTCTCATCCTTTTCTCATCCTCTTCTCATCCTCTCTCATCCTCTTTTCATCCTCTTCTCATCCTCTTCTCATCCTCTCTCATCCTCCGTCATCCTCTTATCATCCTCTCTCATCCTCTTATCATCCTCTCTCATCCTCTTTTCATCCTTTCTCATCTTCTCTCATCCTCTTTTCATCTTCTCTCATCCTCTCCCATCCTCTTATCATCCTCTCATCCTCTTTTCATCCTTTCTCATCTTCTCTCATCCTTTCTCATCCTCTTATCATCCTCTTATCATCCTCTTTTCATCCTCTTCTCATCCTCTCTTATCATCCTCTCTCATCCTCTTCTCATCCTCTCTCATCCTCTTTTCATCCTCTTCTCATCCTCTTCTCATCCTCTCTCATCCTCCGTCATCCTCTTATCATCCTCTCTCATCCTCTTATCATCCTCTCTCATCCTCTTTTCATCCTTTCTCATCTTCTCTCATCCTCTTTTCATCCTCTTTCATCCTCTTATCATCCTCTCTCATCCTGTGTTCATCCTCTCTCATCCTCTTTTCATCCTCTCTCATCCTCTTATCATCCTCTCTCATCCTCTTTTCATCCTCTTTCATCCTCTTATCATCCTCTCTCATCCTGTGTTCATCCTCTCTCATCCTCTTTTCATCCTCCGTCATCCTCTTATCATCCTCTCTCATCCTCTTATCATCCTCTCTCATCCTCTTTTCATCCTTTCTCATCTTCTCTCATCCTCTTTTCATCTTCTCTCATCCTCTCTCATCCTGTGTTCATCCTCTCTCATCCTCTTTTCATCCTCTTTCATCCTCTTATCATCCTCTCTCATCCTGTGTTCATCCTCTCTCATCCTCTTATCATCCTCTCTCATCCTCTTTTCATTCTCTTTCATCCTCTTATCATCCTCTCTCATCCTGTGTTCATCCTCTCTCATCCTCTTTTCATCCTCTCTCATCCTCTCTCATCCTCTCATCCTCTATCATCCTCACTCATCCTCTTCTCATTCTCTCTCTTCCTCGCTCATCCTCTTATCATCCTCTGTCATCCTCTGTCATCCTCTTCTCATCCTCTCTTATCCTCTATCATCCTCACTCATCCTCTTATCATCCTCTCTCATCATCTTCTCATCCTCACTCATCCTCTTATCATCCTCTCTCATCATCTTCTCATCCTCTGTCATCCTCTGTCATCCTCTTCTCATCCTCTCTTTTCCTCGCTCAGTCTCTCTCATCCTCTTCTCTCACATCTTGTTTTGCAGCAGCTCGTTCTTTATTTTTAGGCAGGAAATGTTTGCTTTTGAACTGGGTAAGCTGTTAGTTGTAAAACGGCATTGATTGGTTGGAGCAGATTGTCTTCACTACATTTCTGGTTTCCCATCATTTGGGGGGAGGGGGGCGGGGGGGCAGAGAGGGACAGGGAGACGGAGAGAGAGAGAGAGAGAGAGAGAGAGGGAGACATAGAGACAGAGGGAGAGGGAAGGAGGGAGAGGGAGAATAGGACATAAAATACATTACAGCAGGTTACATAGACAACACTCTCCTGCCGTTTTGGTTCCATATAGGACCCTTTCCACCTTTTTTCTAAGAGTGTAGTGAGAGACCGTTGTGAGGTGATTCTGAACAGGCTGGATGACACATTATTTTAAAGGAAACACCAGATAAAGTTTCACTTTGTTTAAAAAAAGTTGACTATCCAGTATCTTTTATTGGAATGTTCTTTACTAATAGGATACCAATTTAAAGTGTGTAGCCTGCAGGAAACCATGTCCCCATTATCCAATATGAACTGCTTGTATCCAGACTTTCAAACCTTTATGCAGTGAGAGAGTGAGAGCAATGCTATGTAAAGTCCATGCACAAATACACTCTTCAGTGACTGAGCTTCTCTCCCTGGTCTGTGTCTGTGTTCGTCCCCAAATATGCAACCTATTCCCTTTATAGTGTACTACTTTTGACCAAGGTGCATAGGGTTTCTGGTCAAAAGTAACACACTATATAGGGAATAGGTTGCCATTTGGGACTCCGATATAATAAGAGGAGAGGAGCCTTCAGTCCTGTCTGGCTGGCTGGTAACTAGCTGGGACTGCTGGGCTGTGAAGGGAATAGGTTGCCATTTGGGACTCAGCTGTAGTGAGAGGAGGCAGCTGTAACGTTCGTCAAAAGGAGTCGACCAAGGTGCAGCGTGGAATATGTTCATCTTGTGATTTATTGACTCAGAACACGATAAAAAGTAATGAACAAAGAAAATACGACCGTCACGTTCTGTAGGCACACAAAGCAATACAAAAATAAGATCCCACAAACACAGGGGGGAAAAAGGCTGCCTAAGTATGGTTCCTAATCAGAGACAACGATAGACAGCTGCCTCCTGTTAGGAACCATACTCGGCCCAACACAAAGAAATACAAAACATAGAATGCCCACCCCACACCCTGACCTAACCACATAGAGAAACAAACCGTCTCTCTCAGGTCAGGGCGTGACAGCAGCCATCAGCCCTATTATTATTATTATTATTATTATTATTATGTCTTGTTACTAGCTGGGACTCGGCCCTGTCTGTCTGTCTGTCTGTCTGTCTGTCTGTCTGTCTGTCTGTCTGTCTGTCTGTCTGTCTGTCTGTCTGTCTGTCTGTCTGTCTGTCTGTCTGTCTGTCTTGTAACTAGCTGGGACCTCTGGGCTGTAAAGGCCCAGGCCTACTATTTGAAATCATTTACAACATTTTACCTGTTGTTGATTGAGCTTGCCTGACGCACTAGATCCAATAGAAACATCCAAAAACACTACCCACCTGGCATTCCAGGCAGGCTAAAACAAACACTCAAAGTATTTTAAAGATTGACGAATACTGTTTGAACCCAGGTCATAGCAGCAGGGTTGATCAGCAGCAGGGAGTACAGCAGAGCTGTTGGAATACATCCAGAAATATTACTGGCTAAATCCTCAATATGCAACGAGTCACTGGCCCAAATCATATATTAACCCCAGAGAGAGGCTCTGAACTGGACCCTGTGAAGTCTGGAGCTATTAAATCCATTTCATCTGAACGAGAAAATTATACTGAGGCTCAGAAAGTTAGGGTACCCTTTTAGAGTTGGCCTATCTCAATTATATTAGAATATTACTAAATGGCTTGGCTTCCTGCCATTCCATGATAAAGAATGCTATTGACTATCTTGTCAGTGAGGAGGGTGATATTGCCAAATATTAAATGGATTTTATCCATATTATTGATCTCTCTACTAGTATAAATCATGGTAATGCATGGTGCGGTTGGTTTGTTAACACATAAGCACATGATTAGTTAGTGCACTACATTACTTTGATGCCGGCGACGACAATACCGTCTACCATTGTGTAAGTGGCCTATTTGTCTTGTTGATGTGATACGTCGACAGAGGGGAAGATGGCTGAGAATGTGTGCAACCTGGTAGGCTTTCTCTGATTGTGTTGAAAAAACTGTTAGAATGAGTCTTGAACGACAGTTGAATGTCATTTATGAATGATTCAGTCAGAACCCTTCAATGGCAAAGAGAAACGTGATTACAATACTATTCGTGTCAGCACTAAGAACAAACTCAGATCATTGCATCATTGCTATCTGAAACACCAAACAAACTTTGTAGAAAGCTTTGGAGTTCACCGTTTTTTGGGAAAACTTAACTTCAACTTCAGCCTTTAAAATGGTCAGGATTCAAAGTGTAGTTTGTAGCTGATAACCTCTCTGGGCCAGTGGGACGCTTGCGTCCCACCTTCTCAACAGCCAGTGTAATCCCGTGGCGCGATATTCAAATACCTTAGAAATGCTATTACTTCAATTTCTCAAACATATGACTATTTTACACCATTTTAAAGACAAGACTCTCGTTAATCTAACCACACTGTCCGATTTCAAAAAGGCTTTACAACGAAAGCAAAACATTAGATTATGTCAGCAGAGTACCCAGCCAGAAATAATCAGACACCCATTTTTCAAGCTAGCATATAATGTCACATAAACCCAAACCACAGCTAAATGCAGCACTAACCTTTCATGATCTTCATCAGATGACACACCTAGGACATTATGTTATACAATACATGCATGTTTTGTTCAATCAAGTTCATATTTATATCAAAAAACAGCTTTTTACATTAGCATGTGACTAGCATGTGACTAGCATTCCCACCGAACACTTCCGGTGAATTTACTAAATTACTCACGATAAACGTTCACAAAAAACATAAATTATTTTAAGAATTATAGATACAGAACTCCTTTATGCACTCGCTATGTCCGATTTTAAAATAGCTTTTCGGTGAAAGCACATTTTGCAATATTCTGAGTAGATAGCCCGGCCATCACAGGCTAGCTATTTTGAACCCCACCAAGTTTGGCCCTCACCAAACTCCGATTTACTATTAGAAAAGTTTGATTACCTTTGCTATTCTTCGTCAGAATGCACTCCCAGGACTTCTACTTCAATAACAAATGTTGGTTTGGTTCCAAATAATCCATAGTTATATCCAAATAGCGGCGTTTTGTTCGTGCGTTCAAGACACTTTCCGAAGGGTAAAGAAGGGTGACGCGCCCGACGTGTTTCGTGACAAAAAAATTCAAAATATTCCATTACCATACTTCGAAGCATGTCAAACGCTGTTTAAAAACTATTTTTCTGCTTTTTTTCTCGTAAAAAAGCGATAATATTCCGACCGGGAGTCGTTGTTTTCGTTCAAAGAGAGAGAAAGTAAACATGGTGTCGGCTCATGCACGCACCTCCAGTCTCATTGTCCTCAGATCGACCACTTACAAAATGCGCTACTGTTTTTCAGCCAGGGCCTGCAAAGCCACTATTCATCGTTCTGGCGCCTTCTGAGAGCCTATGGGAGCGTTAGAAAATGTCACGTCATGCCAGAGATCCCCTGTTTTGGTTGGAGATGATCAAGAAGGCCAAGAAAAAGTCAGAGAGAGCGCTTCCTGTTTGGAATCTTCTCAGGTTTTGGCCTGGCAAATGAGTTCTGTTATACTCACAGACACCATTCAAACAGTTTTAGAAACTTTAGGGTGTTTTCTATCCAAATCAAACAATTATATGCATATTCTAGTTACTGGGCAGGAGTAGTAACCAGATTAAATCGGGTACGTTTTTTATCCGGCCGTGCAAATACTGCCCCCTATCCCCAACAGGTTTTAAGGACTGAAAGTAGTAGAGCTAGAGTGGAGGAGGTCCATTGGCGGCACGTGAGTTTCAAGTTAGGGGAAGCCAAAAAAGATCACCTTTATGATAAAGTATTGCATGCATCTAGATAGAGATGAGTAGATTGGATAGTCATAAGTTATGCTAATTATATAACTGACTCACTCTTCGCAAAAAGGACCGTTCTGCAGTTATACTGGCATATCTTCATATTCTAGTTAACTTCAGTAATCCTCTCACATAAACAGAAACACACTGTTATGAAGTTATGACTGCGTACGTATGAAGATATGACTGCTGTACGTATGAAGTTATGACTGCCGTACGTATGAAGTTATGACTGCCGTACGTATGAAGTTATGACTGCTGTACGTATGAAGTTATGACTGCTGTACGTATGAAGTTATGACTGCTGTACGTATGAAGTTATGACTGCTGTACGTATGAAGTTATGACTGCCGTACGTATGAAGTTATGACTGCCGTACGTATGAAGTTATGACTGCTGTACGTATGAAGTTATGACTGCTGTACGTATGAAGTTATGACTGCTGTACGTATGAAGTTATGACTGTCGTACGTATGAAGTTATGACTGCCGCACGTATGAAGTTATGACTGCCGTACGTATGAAGTTATGACTGCTGTACGTATGAAGTTATGACTGCTGTACGTATGAAGTTATGACTGTCGTACGTATGAAGTTATGACTGCCGCACGTATGAAGTTATGACTGCTGTACGTATGAAGTTATGACTGCCGTACGCATGAAGTTATGACTGCTGTACGTATGAAGTTATGACTGCTGTACGTATGAAGTTATGACTGCTGTACGTATGAAGTTATGACTGCTGTACGTATCTGCACTGTAGGCAGATGGATGTATATTTATGAGGAGTAGGATGATGTGTACTGTAGGCAGATGGATGTATATTTATGAGGAGTAGGATGATGTGTACTGTAGGCAGATGGATGTATATTTATGAGGAGTAGGATGATGTGTACTGTAGGCAGATGGATGTATTTTTATGAGGAGTAGGATGATGTGTACTGTAGGCAGATGGATGTATATTTATGAGGAGTAGGATGATGTGTACTGTAGGCAGATGGATGTATTTTTATGAGGAGTAGGATGACGTGTACTGTAGGCAGATGGATGTATATTTATGAGGAGTAGGATGATGTGTACTGTAGGCAGATGGATGTATATTTATGAGGAGTAGGATGACGTGTACTGCAGGCAGATGGATGTATATTTATGAGGAGTAGGATGATGTGTACTGCAGGCAGATGGATGTATATTTATGAGCAGTAGGATGATGTGTACTGTAGGCAGATGGATGTATTTTTATGAGGAGTAGGATGATGTGTACTGTAGGCAGATGGATGTATTTTTATGAGGAGTAGGATGATGTGTACTGCAGGCAGATGGATGTATATTTATGAGGAGTAGGATGATGTGTACTGCAGGCAGATGGATGTATTTTTATGAGGAGTAGGATGATGTGTACTGCAGGCAGATGGATGTATATTTATGAGGAGTAGGATGATGTGTACTGTAGGCAGATGGATGTATATTTATGAGGAGTAGGATGATGTGTACTGCAGGCAGATGGATGTATATTTATGAGGAGTAGGATGATGTGTACTGTAGGCAGATGGATGTATTTTTATGAGGAGTAGGATGATGTGTACTGTAGGCAGATGGATGTATATTTATGAGGAGTAGGATGATGTGTACTGTAGGCAGATGGATGTATTTTTATGAGGAGTAGGATGACGTGTACTGTAGGCAGATGGATGTATATTTATGAGGAGTAGGATGATGTGTACTGTAGGCAGATGGATGTATATTTATGAGGAGTAGGATGACGTGTACTGCAGGCAGATGGATGTATATTTATGAGGAGTAGGATGATGTGTACTGCAGGCAGATGGATGTATATTTATGAGCAGTAGGATGATGTGTACTGTAGGCAGATGGATGTATTTTTATGAGGAGTAGGATGATGTGTACTGTAGGCAGATGGATGTATTTTTATGAGGAGTAGGATGATGTGTACTGCAGGCAGATGGATGTATATTTATGAGGAGTAGGATGATGTGTACTGCAGGCAGATGGATGTATTTTTATGAGGAGTAGGATGATGTGTACTGCAGGCAGATGGATGTATATTTATGAGGAGTAGGATGATGTGTACTGTAGGCAGATGGATGTATATTTATGAGGAGTAGGATGATGTGTACTGCAGGCAGATGGATGTATATTTATGAGGAGTAGGATGATGTGTACTGCAGGCAGATGGATGTATTTTATGAGGAGTAGGATGATGTGTACTGCAGGCAGATGGATGTATATTTATGAGGAGTAGGATGATGTGTACTGTAGGCAGATGGATGTATTTTTATGAGGAGTAGGATGACGTGTAAAGGAGCACCACACAGAACAACACTGCAGTAGAAAGGTGACCTTGTTAGATAAAACGAGGGCTTGGAAAGCAGATGATGAAAGAGAATAGGCTGATCCATGGCTCATTACTGGAGATCTGAAGGACAATACAGAGCATCCCAAATGGCACCCTATTCCGTAAACACTACTTTTGAGCAGAGCCCTGTGGAACTTAGCACACTAAATAGGGAATAGGGTACCATTTTGGACGCAGAACCAGTGCGTGGGTAGAGTCTGTCACCTGCTATTGTTGCTTTGTGGTAAAGGAAGGTGACACAGTGGGATTCTTCATTAGTCAGAAGCCAGCTTGTTGCCAGTTATAACAGCCATACAGACACACCAGAAAGAACACTACTGCACTCTTAGAAAACCATTCATAGAGGGTTCTAGGAAGAACCTTCCAAAAATAAGAGGGTTCTCGGTAGAACCCTTCATAGATGGTTCTAGGAAGAATCTTTAGATGATAAAATGGTTCTTAGGAGAACCCTACATAGAGGGTTTTAGAATCACTCTGCAAAGGTGTCTACCCAGCACCAAAAAGGGTTCCCCTATGGGGACAAACTGAAGAACCCTGTACGGTTTGTTTTCTACAAGTGTGCTATATTGCTCACACATGTACTTATGACTGTCCTAGATGGAAAAATACACATTTAGATCTCTGATTATGTCAAGTGTGTCAAATGGCACCACACGTTATGATGGAACTCATAAACAAGTATTCAACCTACTTTTGCCAACTTCGTATGTCAGTGTATATATTACATAGTTGCAGTGAAGTGTACCGATGATACTGCCCACTGTTTTTCTCCCAGACCCTATATACTGAACCACTGTTCTCTGTGGAGGGGTTTCACCTTCAGATTAACTGTGGGTTCTTGATCCACTGGCTTGAGGTTCTGGGCTGAGATATGATACTTGGGAAGATCTGCTGAGATCCATCCTCTTCTCCTCCCATCCCCCCTCCCCTCCTCTCCCCCACCCTCCCATCCCCCCTCCTCTCCCCCACCCTCCCATCCCCCCTCCCCTCCTCTCCCCATCACCCCACCCACCCATCCTCTCCTCCCCTCTCCCCTCTTCTCCTCCCATCCCTATCACCCCACTCCCCCCATCACCCCACCCTGCCCCTCCTCTCCCCTCTCCTCCCCACCTCTCCTCCAGTGGAGGTTGGATTGTATAAGGGTGGGAGGTTCAGCGGCTAATACAAGAACTCAAAGCCTTTATCATTAGACAGTATGGAGTTGGTTCAAATTCTGCAGTGCTTCGCAGGCATGACACGTTTAAAACCCTGGATGGCATATATGTTCTGTGATGTGCAGTTGGTTTGGTGTGCGTGCGTGTGTGTGACCAGTAATGCGCTGTTCTCACTGCTCACTGTACTGATGATGGAGCTTACATTCAGATTGACAGAGCTTGTTAGAGTGACTCATGGAGTGGAAAGTAGAAGGGGGAGCACACTGTGTGGGTGGGTGCGGGTGTGTGTTCGTTTAGGGTAACATTTTCTCCACTCAGTCAGAGAGAATTTTGTAAAGTTGTTTCCGGTGGGCTGATCTTGTGAACATTGGAATTCAGAGCTGCCATGCCAAACCAGTTATAGTATGAGCAGAGGAACACCTAATGACTACCAACTACCTCAGCTCTTACCCCAGCCAATCAGTCTCAGACTGCTGCTACAGTCAGGCAGCTTCAGAACACATTACTGTCTCCATTTAACAGCTTGTTTTCCTAGCATTGGATACATTAGTAGCCTTGGTAGGGTTGAAATAATTCAATCAGGCTCAAATCAAGCTTTTGACTGAGGGATCATTCGTCGAGTTGCCGGAAGTGATTATATTATATTATAACCCCTGATTATTATTATGTTAGAAAAAGCTGAATTTTTATGTCATGCCATTTAGCAGACGCTTTTATCCAAGGGGACTTACATTCACGCGTGCATACACTTTATACCTATGGGTGGTCCCGGGAATGGAACCCACTATCCTGCCATTGCAAGAGCCATGCTCTACCAACTGGGCTACAGTGGAGCGTTTAGAGCATTTAGTGGAGCGTTTAGAGCATGTGTCAAACTCATTCCACAGAGGGCTGAGTGTCTGTGGGTTTTCGATCCTCACTCGTACTTGCTTGATGAATTAAGGTCACTGATTAGTAAGGAACTCCCCTCACCTGGTTGTCTAGGTCTTAATTGAAAGGAAAAAACAAAAACCAGCAGGCACTCGGTTTCGGAGCATTTAGAGGCGCATTTAGTGAATAATAAATAGCCTATGCAAATCCAGTGGGGCATTTAGTAATAGGTTCAGCTAAGTTATCTGAAACTATAGGCATCATGCAGAGGTGTTGAACCCTTTAGCTTGTGTGGTGTTATGCACTACCAACTTCCTATTCAGCTGCACAATCAGGATTGTCATTGTTGCTGACCACAACAAACACAAACCCCTGAGCAATTCTTCACTAGCCTCTTGTCTCTTGTCCCTGCCGGACCAGGGTTCAAATACCATTTGAAATCTTTTGTGTCATCGTCAGCTGTGCTTTATTGAGCTTGCCTGTTGCAATGTGACCAATAGAAAAGTCCCAAAAGTGCAAGCCCCCCCCCCCACACCTGACACTGCAGACAGCTTAAAGCAATGCTCAAAGTATTTGTAAGATTTCAAATACTATTTGAACCCAGGTTTGCTACTCTCCCCAATATGTGGTAATGAAGAAAAAAAGAGAGACGGAGAGCTGAGAGGGATTTTTCTGTTACGCTTTACAGTGTCTCTGGGCTGGCTTCTGTACGACTTCATTTAGTTTTTCCACAATTAATTTAACATTTATACATACAGTACCAATCAAAAGTTTGGACACACCTACACATTCAAGGGTTTTTCTTTATTTTCACTATTTTCTACATTGCAGAATTAATAGTGAAGACATCATAACTACAAAATAACACATGGAATCATGAAGTAACCAAAAAATTGTTAAACAAATCAAAATATATTTTAGATTTTAGATTCGTCAAAGAAGCCACCATTTGCCTTGATGACAGCTTCGCACACTCTTGGCATTCTCCCATCCAGCTTCACCTGGAATGTTTTCCAACAGTCTTGAAGGAGTTCCCACATATTCTCAGCACTTGTTGGATACTTTTCCTTCACTCTGCGGTCCAACTCATCCCAAACCATCTCAATTGGGTTGAGGTCGGGTGATTGTGGAGGCCAGGTCATCTGATGCAGCACTACATCACTCTCCTTCTTGGTCAAATAGTCCTAACACAGCCTGGAGGTGTGTTGGGTCATTGTCCCGTTGAAAAACAAATGATAGTCACACTAAGCTCAATCCAGATAGGATGGCATATTGCTGCGGAATGCTGTGGTAGCCATGCTGGTTAAGTGTGCTTTGAATTCTAAATAAATTACTGACACTGTCACCAGCAAAGCACCATCACACCTCTTCCTCCATGCTTCACGGTGGGAAACACACATGCTGAGATCATCCGTTCACCTACTCTTCGTCTCACAAAGACACGGCGGTTGGAACCAAAAATCTAAAATTTGGACTTAACAGACCAAAGGACAGATTTCCACCGATCTAATGTCCATTGCTTGTGTTTCTTGGCCCAAGCAAGTCTCTTCTTCTTATTGGTGTCCTTTAGTAGTGGTTTCTTTGTAGCAATTTGACCATGAAGGCCTGATTC
The DNA here is from genome assembly GCF_901001165.1 of Salmo trutta. NCBI lineage: Eukaryota > Metazoa > Chordata > Actinopteri > Salmoniformes > Salmonidae > Salmo > Salmo trutta. Next base: position 56,669,129 of record NC_042974.1, on the reverse strand, counting down.
ATGCAGTCTCCTCTGAACAGTTGATGTTGAGATGTGTCTGTTACTTGAACTCTGTGAAGCATTTATTTGGGCTGCAATTTCTGAGGCTGGTAACTCTAATGAACTTATCCTCTGCAGCAGATGTAACTCTGGGTCTTTCTTTCCTGTGTCGGTCCTCATGATAGCCAGTTTCATCAAAGCACTTGATGGTTTTTGTGACTGCACTTGAAGAAACTTTCAAAGTTCTTGACATTTTCCGGATTGACTGACCTTCATGTCTTAAAGTAATGATGGACTGTTTCTCTTTGCTTATTTGAATTGTTCTTGCCATAATATGTATACCAACCCAACCTTGTCACTACACAACTGATTGGCTCAAACGCATTAAGAAGGAAACAAATTCCACATATGAACTTTTAACAAGACACACCTGTTAATTGAAATGCATTCCAGGTGACCTCAGGAAGCTGGTTGTGAGAATTCCAAGAGTGTGCAAAGCTGTCATCAAGGGAAAGGGTGGCTACTTTGAAGTATCTCATATATAAAATATATTTTAATTTGTTTAACACTTTTTTGGTTACTACATGATTCCATTTGTGTTATTTCATAATTTTGATGTCTTCACTATTATTCTACAATGTAGAAAATAGTAAAAATAAAGAAAAACCCTTGAATGAGTAGGCGTGTCCCAACTTTTGACAGGCACTGTACATAGATCCACAAGACTCGACATGACTAGGCAAGGACTCGACATGACTTAGCAAGGACTCGACATGACTTAGCAAGGACTCGACATGACTAGGCAAGGACTCGACCTGGCTAGGCAAGGACTCGACATGACTAGGCAAGGACTTGACGTGACTAGGCAAGGACTCGACATGACTAGGCAAGGACTTGACATGACTAGGCAAGGACTCGACATGGCTAGGCAAGGACTCGACATGGCTAGGCAAGGACTCGACATGACTAGGCAAGGACTCGACATGACTAGGCAAGGACTCGACATGGCTAGGCAAGGACTCGACATGGCTAGGCAAGGACTCGACATGGCTAGGCAAGGACTCGACATGACAAGGCAGGGACTCGACATGACAAGGCAAGGACTCGACATGACTAGGCAAAGACTTATTGCACAGAACATTTTAAAAGATCTACACACGTTAATGACATCACACTTGCTCAGTGTTGACATGTTGACATGTTGACACCATATCAGTGCTTTTTCATATTTATTCAATGTTTTGCTTATTTATGATATTGTTTCTTATTTTTTCTCATAGTCAATAGCAATTGGTTTCAGCCATTAGTTGTTTCCAATGCTTGTAAGACTCTGCCCCATATGGCTTCAGATTGTTATCTTGTTTCTGTCTGTAGACAGTTTTATTTTTCAATATTTAAATAATAAAACATTTGATTCTTCCCTTCTCTTGAAGTTGGAGTATCATTTGACTTCAAGTGTTTAAGTAATGTCTTCTTCAATATAAGTGACGAAAATAATATTGTCCAACCCATTGGGTATTTCACCACACCCTCATATGTCATGTCTTGAAGAATGCCAATAGACGGATTAAAAGTAAACTTACATTGTAAAACTTCTGACAGCCAGCTTTCTAACTCTGCCCATAACTTTTGGACTTTATAGCACTCCCAGAAGACATGAATTATTGAGTCATTGTTAGTTAAGACATGACTCTGCCGTTGTGCTGTAGAATTTATGAATTTTGTCTCTTGTATAATACATTATTTACATTAGTTTATACTGAATTAAGAGTACATTTTTGTTAACTGTAATTTTGTTAGTTATGTTCCAACACTCCCTCCATCTTGTGCCAATATCAGTTATTTTTAAGTCTTGGTTCCAATAGTTTATATTTTTTCTAAGAAATTGTCAGTTAGATAGGCTCTCTGGAAGGTTTTGTATATCTTACCTATTCTAAAACAAATGTAATCAACTTTCACCAGGTGCAAAACATGCCTACCTGGGTCCCGGGTCAGATTCATTGAATCCCCTCAGTAATTCCACTGAGGTGTCACCTACTGAGTGATTTGTGACACAGTCCTGCTATTTGCTAGACTGAGCAGAGTTCAAAGGGCACAGAGACAGGAAATGGGCGGACCCAGGGTAATCTGTATAGGGACATTCGTGAGATGCTACAGCCTAACGTCGCAGCTCAGCGGTTTCTTAATGACCTGCTATCTACAGGCATGCAGGGAGCACTTCCAGTCTTCCACCACAATTTATAACCCTTGTTATGGTGACCACAGGAGATCCCTGAAACACACACACACCAGAAACACGCCTCTCCTTCATCCAGCCTTATCAGATAAAGAATCAGGCTCCCTATATCCATTACGGAGTAGATTTAACAGATGATAGCTGTCACTAGCTCTGCATGCTCCACTCTCCTACTGTTAGAGAACATAACACAGGAGGGGAAGGGATCCACTGTCCTACTGTTAGAGAATATAACACAGGAGGGGAAGGGATCCACTGTCCTACTGTTAGAGAATATAACACAGGAGGGGAAGGGATCCTCTATCCTACTGTTAGAGAATAGAACTCAGGAGGGGAAGGGATCCACTGTCCTACTGTTAGAGAATAGAACTCAGGAGGGGAAGGGATCCACTGTCCTACTGTTAGAGAATATAACGCAGGAGGTGAAGGGATCCTCTGTCCTACTGTTAGAGAATAGAACTCAGGAGGGGAAGGGATCCACTCTCCTACTGTTAGAGAATAGAACTCAAGAGGGGAAGGGATCCTCTGTCCTACTGTTAGAGAATATAACTCAGAAGGGGAAGGGATCCACTGTCCTACTGTTAGAGAATATAACACAGGAGGGGAAGGGATCCACTGTCCTACTGTTAGAGAATAGAACTCAGGAGGGGAAGGGATCCACTGTCCTACTGTTAGAGAATATAACTCAGGAGGGGAAGGGATCCACTGTCCTACTGTTAGAGAATATAACTCAAGAGGGGAAGGGATCCACTGTCCTACTGTTAGAGAATAGAACTCAGGAGGGGAAGGGATCCACTGTCCTACTGTTAGAGAATATAACACAGGAGGGGAAGGGATCCACTGTCCTACTGTTAGAGAATAGAACTCAGGAGGAGAAGGGATCCACTGTCCTACTGTTAGAGAATAGAACTCAGGAGGGGAAGGGATCCACTCTCCTACTGTTAGAGAATAGAACTCAGGAGGGGAAGGGATCCACTGTCCTACTGTTAGAGAATAGAACTCAGGAGGGGAAGGGATCCACTGTCCTACTGTTAGAGAATAGAACTCAGGAGGGGAAGGGATCCACTGTCCTACTGTTAGAGAATAGAACTCAGGAGGGGAAGGGATCCACTGTCCTACTGTTAGAGAATAGAACTCAGGAGGGGAAGGGATCCACTGTCCTACTGTTAGAGAATATAACACAGGAGGGGAAGGGATCCACTGTCCTACTGTTAGAGAATAGAACTCAGGAGGGGAAGGGATCCTCTGTCCTACTGTTAGAGAATAGAACTCAGGAGGGGAGGGATCCACTGTCCTACTGTTAGAGAATAGAACTCAGGAGGGGAAGGGATCCTCTGTCCTACTGTTAGAGAATAGAACTCAGGAGGGGAAGGGATCCACTGTCCTACTGTTAGAGAATATAACTCAGGAGGGGAAGGGATCCTCTGTCCTACTGTTAGAGAATAGAACTCAAGAGGGGAAGGGATCCTCTGTCCTACTGTTAGAGAATAGAACTCAGGAGGGAAAGGTATCCACTGTCCTACTGTTAGAGAATAGAACTCAGGAGGGGAAGGGATCCACTGTCATACTGTTAGAGAATAGAACTCAGGAGGGGAAGGGATCCACTGTCCTACTGTTAGAGAATATAACACAGGAGGGGAAGGGATCCACTGTCCTACTGTTAGAGAATAGAACTCAGGAGGGGAAGGGATCCACTGTCCTACTGTTAGAGAATAGAACTCAGGAGGGGATGGGATCCACTGTCCTACTGTTAGAGAATAGAACTCAGGAGGGAAAGGGATCCACTGTCCTACTGTTAGAGAATATAACTCAGGAGGGGAAGGGATCCACTCTCCTACTGTTAGAGAATAGAACTCAGGAGGGGAAGGGATCCACTGTCCTACTGTTAGAGAATATAACTCAGGAGGGGAAGGGATCCACTCTCCTACTGTTAGAGAATAGAACTCAGGAGGGGAAGGGATCCACTGTCCTACTGTTAGAGAATAGAACTCGAGGGCTTTTCTTCCCCTGGCTGCTGTAATGAATGTTTATATGGATGGCCTGGTTTCCTGTAAGACTTAGGGTGAGGTGTGTGTGTGTGTGTGTGTGTGTGTGTGTGTGTGTGTGTGTGTGTGCGCATTTGTGTGTGTGCGTGCATGTGCGTGCATGTGTGCATACATAAACAAGGGAGGAGGAGGATGTTGTCGGAAAATCAGTAAACTACCATATAAAGGAAATAATACATGTTCTGAGGATTCAAGGAACAGTGTGACGCTGTGAACTGGTTGTGTTATGACCTCTTGGTGTGCATCCCAAATGGCACCCTATTCCTTATGGGCCCTGATCAAATGTAGTGCACAATGTAGGGAATAGGGTGCCATGTGGAACGTACCCTTGTTGTTTTTGGGTTGTTTTCTGTTCCTGTGTTCCTCTGTTCTGTCTTTCAGGACAAATTTGATTACTGGAACTCCCTGTGGAGGACGCTGGCAGGCACTAAAAGAGAGGATGTTATTCTGACCAGACAGGCAGACAGATAGGCAGACAGACAGGCAGGGAGACGGACACACGGGCAGACAAGCGGACACACGGGCAGACAGACAGACCATTTTTTTGACAGTTCCCAGTCCCTCTGTTCTCCCATGTGACATAGCATGCCTATGTCAGTCCTCTTCACTGGGCCCTGTTTTCTGATAACAATGGAGCTTAGGCTTACTAGTGTTTTAACGATGCATCGTAAAAATAACGGCTGAAGATGTCACACCCATTTCCCAAAACGCCACGTAGTGCGCTCGTTACAAAGTGAAACTTAACTAAGGGTTACAGGAGCTGTCCCATGCTGAAGATGAATCCACAATATAGGCTAAAGACCTCGCTGTAGCTCTTCAATTATTTATGGATATTCAAAGTCATATTTTTCGAAATATATTTTTTACATAATACAGTTTTGTAACATTTGAAATATTATTTGAACCCAGGTTTGCTACTCTCCCCAATATGTGGTTGTTACGATGCCTCCTAGTAGGAGGGAGGTGCAGGAATCAGGAGCAGGAGAGCAAGGAAGCGTTTATTAATGTGGTCCCGACTCAACAACAACATGGGGGAAAACACGCACAAAACGAAGTCGCCACACACAGGGAAACTCATTGCACACACGGAGGAGAAACCTCGACTCCTAAACAAAATCTCGAAACGGTAACACTACCGAACACTACCGAATGAAACGAAAACCCAGTGGTGCAGACACACCCCTAACGTAGAACACATACAAACAATCCCGCACAAAGACTAGCAGGCAGCGGGGTGTAAATAAACCCACCGAAATCAACTGTGAACACAGGTGTGATAAAACAGACAGACACAAACGAAAAGGAAAAATGGATCGGTGACAGCTAGTAGGCCGGCGACGACGACCGCCGAGCACCGCCCGAACAGGGAGAGGAGCCACCTTCGGTGGAAGTCGTGACAGTGGTAAAGAAGTAAAAAAGAGAGACGGAGAGCTGAGAGGGATTTTTCTGTTACGCTTTACAGTGTCTCTGGGCTGGCTTCTGTACTATTTCATTTAGTTTTTCCACAATTAATTTAACATTTATACATACAGTACCAATCAAAAGTTTGGACACACCTACACATTCAAGGGGTTTAATTTATTTTTACTATTTTCTACATTGTAGAATTAATAGTGAAGACATCAAAACTACAAAATAACACTCTTGGCATTCTCTCAACCAGCTTCACCTGGAATGCTTTTCCAACAGTCTTGAAGGAGTTCTCACATATGCTGAGCACTTGTTGGCTGCTTTTCCTTCAGTCTGCTGTCCGACTCATCCCAAACCATCTCAATTGGGTTGGGGTCGGGGGATTGTGGAGGCCAGGTCATCTGATGCAGCACTCCATCACTCTCCTTCTTGGACAAATAGCCCTTACACAGCCTGGAGGTGTGTTGGCTCATTGTCCTGTTGAAAAACAAATGATAGTCCCACTAAGCCCAAACCAGATGGGATGGCATATCGCTGCAGAATGGTGTGGTCGCCATGCTGGTTAAGTATGCCTTGAATTCTAAATAAATCACAGACAGTGTCACCAGCAAAGCACCCCCACACCATAACACCTCCTCCTCCATGCTTCACGGTGGGAAATACACATGCGGAGAGCATCCGTTCACCCACACCGCGTCTCACAAAGACACAGCGGTTGGAACAAAAATCTCCAATTTGGACTCCAGACCAAAGGACACATTTCCACCGGTCTAATGTCCATTGCTCGTATTTCTTGGCCCAAGCAAGTCCCTTCTTCTTATTGGTGTCCTTTAGTAGTGGTTTCTTTGCAGCAATTCGACCATGAAGGCCTGATTCACACAGTCTCCTCTGAACATTTGATGTTGAGATGTGTCTGTTACTTGAACTCTGTGAAGCATTTATTTGGGCTGCAATTTCTGAGGCTGGTAACTCTAATGAACTTATCCTCTGGGTCTTCCATTCCTGACGCGGTCCTCATGAGAGCTAGTTTCATCATAGGCCTTGATGGTTTTTGCGACAGACCTTCATGTCTTAAAGTAATGATGGACTGTCGTTTCTCTTTGCTTATTTGAGCTGTTCTTGCCATAATATGGACTTTGTCTTTTACCAAATAGGGCTATCTTCTGTATACCTCCCTACCTTGTCACAACACAACTGATTGGCTCAAACGCATTTTGAAGGAAAGAAATTCCACACATTCACTTTTAAGAAGGCACACCTGTTAATTGAAATGCATTTCAGGTGACTACCTCATGAAGCTGGTTGAGAGAATGCAAAGAGTGTGCAAAGCTGTCATCAAGGCAAAGGGTGGCTATTTGAAGTATCTCAAATATAAAATATATTTTGATTTGTTTAACACTTTTTTGGTTACTACATGATACCATATGCGTTATTTCATAGTTATGATGTCTTCACTATTATTTTACAATGTAGAAAATAGTAAAAATAAAGAAAAACGCTTGAATGAGGAGGTGTGTCAAAACTTTTGACTGGTAGTGTATATAATATGTTTTTATTTAACTAGTCAGTTAACAACAAATTCTTATTTACAATGACGGCCAACCCCGACGACACTGGGCCAATTCTACACCGCCCTGTAGGACTCCCAATCATGGCCGGTTGTGATACAGCCTGGAATCGAACCAGGGTCTGTAGTGACGCATCTAGCACTGTGATGCAGTGCTTTAGACCTCTGCTCCACTCAGGAGCCTTTTTATTATGTTGTATTATGTTGTCCATGTGTTATGTATTTAAGATGTTGTATTATGTTGTCCATGTGTTATGTATTCTAAGATGTTGTATTATGTTGGCCATGTGTTATGTATTCTAAGATGTTGTATTATGTTGTCCATGTGTTATGTATTCTAAGATGTTGTATTATGTTGTCCATGTGTTATGTATTTAAGATGTTGTATTATGTTGGCCATGTGTTATGTATTCTAAGATGTTGTATTATGTTGTCCATGTGTTATGTATTCTAAGATGTTGTATTATGTTGGCCATGTGTTATGTATTTGAGATATTGTATTATGTTGGCCATGTGTTATGTATTCTAAGATGTTGTATTATGTTGGCCATGTGTTATGTATTCTAAGATGTTGTATTATGTTGGCCATGTGTTATGTATTCTAAGATGTTGCATTATGTTGGCCATGTGTTATGTATTCTAAGATGTTGTATTATGTTGTCCATGTGTTATGTATTCTAAGATGTTGTATTATGTTGGCCATGTGTTATGTATTTGAGATATTGTATTATGTTGGCCATGTGTTATGTATTCTAAGATGTTGTATTATGTTGGCCATGTGTTATGTATTCTAAGATGTTGTATTATGTTGGCCATGTGTTATGTATTCTAAGATGTTGCATTATGTTGGCCATGTGTTATGTATTCTAAGATGTTGTATTATGTTGTATTATGTTGGCCATGTGTTATGTATTTAAGATGTTGTATTATGTTGGCCATGTGTTTTGTATTCTAAGATGTTGTATTATGTTGGCCATATGTTATGTATTCTAAGATGTTGTATTATGTTGGCCATGTGTTATGTATTCTAAGATGTTATATTATGTTGTATTATGTTGGCCATGTGTTATGTATTTAAGATGTTGTATTATGTTGGCCATGTGTTATGTATTTAAGATGTTGTATTATGTTGTCCATGTGTTATGTATCTAAGATGTTGTATTATGTTGTCCATGTGTTATGTATTCTAAGATGTTGTATTATGTTGGCCATGTGTTATGTATTTAAGATGTTGTATTATGTTGGCCATGTGTTATGTATTCTAAGATGTTGCATTATGTTGGCCATGTGTTATGTATTGTAATATGTTGTATTATGTTGGCCATGTGTTATGTATTCTAAGATGTTGTATTATGTTGGCCATGTGTTATGTATTCTAAGATGTTGTATTATGTTGGCCATATGTTATGTATTCTAAGATGTTGTATTATGTTGTCCATGTGTTATGTATTCTAAGATGTTGTATTATGTTGGCCATGTGTTATGTATTCTAAGATGTTGTATTATGTTGGCCATGTGTTATGTATTCTAAGATGTTGTATTATGTTGTCCATGTGTTATGTATTTAAGATGTTGTATTATGTTGTCCATGTGTTATGTATTCTAAGATGTTGTATTATGTTGGCCATGTGTTATGTATTCTAAGATGTTGTATTATGTTGGCCATGTGTTATGTATTCTAAGATGTTGTATTATGTTGTCCATGTGTTATGTATTTAAGATGTTGTATTATGTTGTCCATGTGTTATGTATTGTAAGATGTTGTATTATGTTGGCCATGTGTTATGTATTCTAAGATGTTGTATTATGTTGGCCATGTGTTATGTATAATAAGTGTTTTCTCATGCTATTCTGTAGGCAATGTTTGATTATGTAAATTGTGCATTTCTTCAGTTTGTGTAAACTGTGAGCAAGAATCAAAAAAGCCAAAGTCCCTCATTGGCTATAGACAATATCAACGTAACCTAAAAATACGATATGATGACAATGGTTTTCGTAATTGCAGAACAAATCATTGTAGCCTAATGGCAGGAAGGAACTGGGCTTCAGGTACGCCTACAGATGCTCTACAATTAAATAATTAAACAATGTAAATAATTAAACATGAAGTAGCAAGTTAAGCAATGTTTCCATAGATCTAATACAGTACATTCGGAAAGTATTCAGACCCCTTGGGTTTTTCCACATTTTGTTACGTTACATCCTTATTCTAAAATGGATTACATTTGTTTTTTTTCCTCATCAATCTACACATAATACCCAATAATGACAAAGCTAAAACAGGTTTTTCAAATTTTATGCAAAAAACCCCCCACAAAAACAATGGAAATATCACATTAACATAAATATTCAGATCCTTTAGTCAGTACTTTGTTGAAGCACCTTACTGCCTTTAGTCTTCTTGAAACATTCATCTTTCCTTCAATATTGACTAGTCTCCCAGTCCATACCGCTGAAAAACATCCCCACACCATGATGCTGCTACCACCATGCTTCAGGTTCTTGGTCACCTCCCTGACCAAGGCCCTTTTCCCCCGATTCCTCAGTTTGGCCGGGCGGCCAGCTCTAGGAAAGGTCTTGGTTGTTCCAAACTTCTTCCATTTAAGAATGATGGAGGCCACTGTGTTCTTGGGGACCTTCAATGCTGCAGACATTTCTTGGTACCCTTCCCCAGATCTGTACCTCGACACAGTCCTGTCTTGGAGCTCTGCCGTCAATTCCTTCTACCTCATTGCTTGGTTTTTGCTCTGACATGCACTGTCAACTGTGGGACCTTATATAGACAGGTGTGAGCCTTTCCAACTCATGTCCAATCAATTGAATTTACCACAGGTGGTCTCCAATCAACTTGTAGAAACATCTCAAGGATGATCAATGGAAACAGGATGCACCTGAGCTCAATTTTGAGTCTCATAGCAAAGAGTCTGAATACTTATGTAAATAAGGTATTTCTGTTTTTTATTTTAATACATTAGCAAAAATGTCTAAAAACCTGTTTTCACTTTGTCATTATGGGGTATTGTGTGTAGATTGATGAGGGGGAAAATGTATTTCATCCATTATAGAATAAGGCTATAATGTATGTTGACCCTTAGGTTATTGGTTAGGCTACAGTGAAATGCTTGAGTTTTTTGATAATACTAGCCTATAGCCCTTAATTAGATGAGTATTCAACTGGCTCAGATCATCCTTGTCATTGATATTAGTGTTTCAGTCTACTATATGTGGTTGCCCCTGCCATGTAAGAACAGATCTGGGATCATCCTTGTCATTGATATTAGTGTTTTAGTCTACTATATGTGGTTGCCCCTGCCATGTAAGAACAGATCTGGGATCATCCTTGTCATTGATATTAGTGTTTCAGTCTACTATATGTGGTTGCCCCTGCCATATAAGAACAGATCTGGGATCATCCTTGTCATTGATATTAGTGTTTCAGTCTACTATATGTGGTTGCCCCTGCCATGTAAGAACAGATCTGGGATCATCCTTGTCATTGATATTAGTGTTTCAGTCTACTATATGTGGTTGCCCTTGCCATGTAAGAACAGATCTGGGATCATCCTTGTCATTGATATTAGTGTTTCAGTCTACTATATGTGGTTGCCCCTGCCATGTAAGAACAGATCTGGGATCATCCTTGTCATTGATATTAGTGTTTCAGTCTACTATATGTGGTTGCCCCTGCCATGTAAGAACAGATCTGGGATCCTCCTTGTCATTGATATTAGTGTTTCAGTCTACCAGTTAGAATCAATCGATTGCACATGAAAGTGGTGTCAATATTTTGCCTAATAATCTAATATTTAGCCTAATAATCTAGCTAATATATCATTCGGTTATCTCAGTTTTCATATACAAACAATGTATCCTTGCTTCACTTGTTTATAACATTGCAAACCTTTTAGGCTATTTATATTCAACTATTACATTTTTCGGAGCACTTAGCTGTTCTACGAGTTGTCTGAGGCTTTGTAGAAATTTTTGTTTTTAAAATGTATGTTTTTACATGTACGTTGATTGATTCATTAATATAATGCTACTCAAATATAAATAACATAAATTTTTCGAAACTATTCCAATCTGTTACTTGGACTTATTGCACCCATTACTGAAATGGTTGTTCCAGTTTTAGATCACCGTTTGCTCTCCCGCTAAATATAAATGTATATGTAAAAATGAATAATTGCAAAGCATGCTGAGCAGTATTCTAGTGAGCTCTGCCCCAAAACAAGGCCAATGATAATACCCAGTGTGACACACTCTTAGTCATAGCAAGTAAAACATTTCGGTAAGCGTTACTGAGAATGTTGCTGCTGTTCGGGCCAGCTACTTGCAAATGTATTTTTGTTTTTTTTAAATACAAAATACATTAAATGAAATACATTTCAATACAAGTATGGTATTTTGACATTTTTGCCTATCCCTATCCCTGAGGGAGCGCTTACTTTACTCCACCACCATGGTTAATCGTAGAGTAGAGTAGAGTAGAGGAGAGGAGAGGAGAGGAGAGGAGAGGAGAGGAGAGGAGAGGAGAGGAGAGGAGAGGAGAGGAGAGGAGAGGAGAGGGAGAGGAGAGGGAGAGATTTGGCGCGAAATAGAGAGAGAGGGAAATTTGGCGCGAAATAGAGATATTTAGAGAGAGAGAGAGATTCGGTAGAGAAATATAGGAGTAGAGAAAGATTTGGAGAGAAATATAGAGATAGAGAAAGATTTGGAGAGAAAGGGAGAGAGAGACAGAGAGAGGGGGAGGCCCTCGGGGAAACAGATAGAGCGATCAGCAGCCGTCTCCTCTCAGTGGGGACTATGTTGTAAATGTTCACGCTGGAAGGTAGACGGGGAAAACAGTGCGGGGGACGCTTTATGTCTTTTCATCCTTCCCTCCCTCCCTCCCTCTTTTCCCTTCATGATGTGAATCTCTGGGAGCTTCCAGTATTTCATCTTTTTTGGTCTTTTATTTTAGAACACCGCAAGCTTCTTTTCTTGTGCACACAAAATATCAGTTACCTCTACAGAGGGAGAAAACAAGAGCAACACAGCCCTCAGCGACAGACAGATATCAAGGGAGACATTATAATCCCAAAATGTATGGGGACTCGTTTTAACTATTTCCCTTCAGGAGCAGGGGAGCAAAGGGGAGCAAGGAACAAATATGGAACAGCTGCTGAGAAAAGAAACGAGTGAAGCTAACCTGTACTCTCTCAAAGCGTCTCACTCAAACGCACACAATCACACAGTCTCACACAGTGTGGAGTAGGTACAAATTAACAAAGACTCACAGCGCTCAACCTTGTATCGAGTAAAGCAGAAGCCAACATAACAGCCTTGATCTTAATTTGATCTTAATTTGATCACCCTGTTGCTTAATTTGATCACCCTGTTGCTGGACAACTTTCATGCAATGCATGAAATGTATTTATATTTGAGGTTTAAAAAGGCTTCTTAAGTTTGTATTTTCCACTTTGAGATTTCAGACTTAATTTTCCCTTACGAAAAATGTATCAACCCCAACAAAAATGCCCATCATTTATAATCCACATAATAATTCACATTTTCTGTTGCTGCAGGATTATTTTCCTGCTGTAGCAAACTGTCTTAAATAAAGATACTACATCTGTATAGATTTATAAGCCTTATTCAATATGACAAGCCTGAAAAGTGCTTCAATTATCCTGAGTGAAAAATCGAAACAAAAATCCATATTTGGCCACATCCAGTCCATAATACATATTTAATAGTGTGGTATTAATTATGAAGTACCTCCTCTCTACATTGGCTGGTCTGTCTAGGGTTTGAGTTGCCCAGGGCTAAGGCTGGGCTGAGGCTGGGCTGAGGCTGGGCTGGGCTGAGGCTGGGCTAAGGCTGGGCTGAGTCTGGGCTGAGGCTGGGCTGAGACTGGGCTAAGGCTGGGCTGAGGCTGGGCTGAGGCTGGGCTGAGGCTGGGCTAAGGCTGGGCTGAGGCTGGGCTGAGGCTGGGCTGAGACTGGGCTAAGGCTGGGCTGAGGCTGGGCTGAGGCTGGGCTGAGTCTGGGCTGAGGCTGGGCTGAGGCTGGGCTGAGGCTGGGCTAAGGCTGGGCTAAGACTGGGCTGAGGCTGGACTAAGGCTGGGCTGAGGCTGGGCTAAGGCTGGGCTGAGACTGGGCTGAGGCTGGGCTGAGGCTGGGGTCTGGCTGTACTGCCGTAGATCAACAGAGATGAAGCCCATGGGGAATGACTGCGGACGGCCGACAATTAGCAATATAATATTGTCATAAGACCAATGTTCCCTCTAATTTTCTTCGGCACAGAGCAAATTTCAGGTCTGCTGAGCGCACACTTGAACATTGTGAAACTTTTTTGCAACTTCTGGTGCGCTTTTACTGTGAACACTGAGGCTGTTACCTTTTTAAGTTAGTTTCAACAGTGGCCAAGTAGGCTACTGTGGCTATTTGAACATAATGGAGGCCTGTCAGAGTGGCTACCATCAAAAACAATGGAGAAAATGCATCCCATAACATTTTAACATGGAAATAGCTGTTCTATCATTCAGCCTACAGTAGCAGCCAATGTGTGGTGTTCAATGTAGAAAAAACATGCAGGGCTTAACATGAACCTGTTTCTCCACTTGTCCTCCAGACAAGAAGGTGACTGAAAATGTTGTTTTTTGATGCTTGAAACCACTTTACAAAATAAAATGCATCATTATTCCCATACCATTATTACAGGGAATCAGACATATGATGATAGCCTCTGCCTATTGGCAACACTGCCCTTTTACAGAACAAATAGCTATTTACCTGACTTGCAAAGATGTCTAGAAATGTGCATGTTTTGTGCTCTTGTAGGAAGCAACCACTCCCCCATTGCCGACTTCAAATTATCTATAACAAGGCTAATAACTCACTAACTAGCAAAGGATATGAACAAATGTGCACATGTGGCTACATGCAGATCTCGCTTTGATCTCAAAACCAGCACATCTACTGGCACAGATCCATGTATGGCAATGGTCTATTTGCATATAGGAATAGAGTTGGGCCTGAGTCCTGCCTGTCAATGCAATAGAATCCTACTCCTAAGCGCTGTGCCTACAAGAAAATCTCTTGCATAGTTCATTTTGTTTGGGTATGTTGCATTGAAAGTGGCAAATATTGTGTTGATTGGATCACAATTCCCACAGCAGAGGGAAACGTTGATAGTGTTAACTAAAGGGGAAAACTAGAAGTGAAGTTCAGTCTTGTGCTTCTCTGAGCAGGCTGATATTTCTTCTGCGCGGCAGTCCCGGGGGAGCTGCGCGCCTGCGCGCGGTTTAAAGGAAACATTACATAGGAGCCTGATCTGTTAGCTGGCGCCTGTAGTTTAGCTACACACTACATAGCACTAGGATGATTCTTGACTTTATTTCATGTAGATAGACCTCTTCCTATGGATACTATGGCATTTACTGCAAACTAAGCCAGTCCGAAGTTGTAGGGTATATTTCTGTGGTGACTTTATTTAGAGTTCTGTTCAACCTTCACTGTGATGATGGGCAGACAGCTGTAGAACTGTATAAACTGAGATTAAAAGAAACACACACACCTCTGTCAACACAGAATGACCTAGAAGAGGGTTTCTGTTGTAAAGCAAGCAAGCGGATCGTCACTCACACACACACACGCACACGCACACGCAGACACACACACACACACACACACACACACACACACACACACACACACACACACACACACACACACACACACACACACACACGCAGACGTAGACACACAGACGCAGACGCAGACGCAGACACAGACACAGACTCACACACACCTCTTCACATCTCTTGTGCTATGTTTAGTGTGTGAGCATAGAACAACAAAAGCAAAGCGCTCCGCTCTGTGAAATTCTTTCTTTTGCTGGAGAGGTTTCTTTGTCCCTGCGCCTACACACACTGGCTGCATCCCAAATGGTACCCTATTCCCTGCATGGTGCACTATGGGCCCTGGTCAAAAGTAGTGCACTCTATAGGGAATAGGGAGCCATTTGGGACACAAACCAATGCATCACGCCCAGCACACAGAACAATGAGGAGAGCTACTAATGTTGTCGGGGAAAGGTGTGGAAGGTTATGTGTGTGTGTGTGTGTGTGTGTGTGTGTGTGTGTGTGTGTGTGTGTGTGTGTGTGTGTGTGTGTGTGTGTGTGTGTGTGTGTATGGAAAGGTGTGGAAGCAGTGTAGCCTCTAAAAGCACCTTTCAGCATTTTCACGGCCAGGAGAGAAACAACTAGAGAAATATTTTTTTTTTAATAATAATAGTTGTTGTTATATTGCCACATTAGACCAATGGGATGTTTCTGATCCAACACTTTCCGGAGCGGTTGCTTGTTCTATGCATATGGTCTATTTTTATGTATAAGTAAATCCATCTACAGTATGCAGAATAGCTTTGTGTTCTATGATCATTGTTCTATGATCGGTACTGAGGCGTTAGTGAGATTTGAGTCAGACAGTGCAGTATAGTGATAGTCTAGCAGTGTGTTAGCCTACAGCAGGGGTATTCAAACCCTGCAGGTCTGAAGCACAGCTGTTTTTCTGTTCCCAGGTCTAAATCTGATTAGAGTGGAAGAGTTAAAGAAAAGCAGTGGAACTGGCTTTGGGGTCCGTATTTGAATTTGAGGGGCCTCTAGTTTCTAGTTCAAAAATGTTCCTCGAGGAACCCCTGTGTAAAGGTTCAAACCAGAACCTTTTTGCGATGGGAGGGGCTCAATTTGTATAATTTTTAATAATATATTGTAGAGGTGGCAGCCTATCAGATTAGAGAGAGTTATTTTTAGTCACCCTTTTAGCATAAATGTTATTCCTGTTTATCATGTTAAGTTTGTACACTGCATATTAAAATATCCCTTGAATATTGTTACATAATCTAATATAATATAAACATTGCTGATTACATACAGTAATACATTTGTAACTATTCCAACTTTGGGATTTGCATAGGCTCTCGAGGAACTCATACGCCTATGTTAGCCTCATTGAAGCTACAAAACTGTCAGATTTCAACCTTAACATGTTTTTTGGTTTTTATTTCATCTTTATTTAACCAGGTAGGCTAGCTGAGAACAAGTTCTCATTTACAAATGCGACCTGGCCAAGATAAACAAAGCACTGCGACACAAACAATGACACAGAGTTACACTGTCACGCCCTGACCTGAGAGAGCCGGTTATTCTCGGTTTGGTTAGGTCAGGGTGTGACATGGGGTGGGCATTCTATGTGTTGTAATTCTATGTTGGTTTTTCCTTTGATTGGCCTAGTATGGTTTCCAATCAGAGGCAGCTGTCTATTGTTGTCTCTGATTGGGAATCATACTTAGGCAGCCCTTTTTCCCCACAGTCAGTTGTGGGATCTTGTCTTTGTTTGGTTGCATGTATTTTGCACTACGAAGCTTTTCGTTCGTTGTGTTGTTTATTGTTTTTTGCTGGTTCACCTTTAAAATAAAAGTTGATGAACTCAACTCACGCTGCGCCTTGGTCTACCTTGAACGACAAACGTTACATACACATTGAATAAACAAACATACAGTCAATAATACAATAGAACAAGTCTATATATATATAGTGTGTGCAAATGAGGTAGGATAAGGGAGGTAAGGCAATAAGTAGGCCATAGTGCCGAAATAATTACAATATAGCAATTCAACACTGGAGTGATAGATGAATGTGCAAGTAGAGATACTGGGGTGCAAAGGAGCAAAATAAATAAATAACAGTATGGGGATGAGGTAGTTGGATGGGCTATTTACGGATGGGCTGTGTACAGGTGCAGTGATCGGTGAGCTGCTCTGACAGCTGGTGCTTAAAGTTAGTGAGGGAGATATGAGTCTCCAGCTTTAGTGATTTTTGCAGTTCATTCCAATCATTGGCAGCAAAAAACTGGAAGGAAAGGCGGCCAAAGGAGGAATTGGCTTTGGGGGTGACCAGTGAAATATACCTGCTGGAGCGCGTGCTACGGGTGGGTGCTGCTATTGTGACCAGTGAGCTGAGATAAGGCGGGGCTTTACCTAGCAAAGACTTATAGATGACCTGGAGCCAGTGGGTTTGGCGACAAATATGTAGCGAGGGCCAGCCAATGAGAGCATACAGGTCGCAGTGGTGGGTAGTATATAGGGCTTTGGTGACAAAACGGATGGCACTGTGATAGACTGCATCCAATTTGCTGAGTAGAGTGTTGGAGGCTATTTTGTAAATGACATCGCCGAAGTCAAGGATCGGTAGGATGGTCAGTTTTACGAGGGTATGATTGGCAGCATGAGTGAAGGATGCTTTGTTGCGAAATAGGAAGCCCATTCTAGATTTAATTTTGGATTGAAGATGCTTAATGTGAGTCTGAGTTTACAGTCTAACCAGACACCTAGGTATTTGTAGTTGTCCACATATTCTAAGTCAGAACCGTCCAGAGTAGTGATGCTGGACAGGCGGGCAGGTGCGGGCAGCGATCGGTTGAAGAGCATGCATTTAGTTTTACTTGCATTTAAGAGCAGTTGGAGGTCACGGATGGAGTGTTGTATGGCATTGAAGCTCATCTGGATGTTAGTTAACACATTGTCCAAAAAAGGGCCAGAAGTATACAGAATGGTGTTGTCTGCTTAGAGGTGGATCAGAGAATCACCAGCAGCAAGAGCGACATCATTGATGTATACAGAGAAGAGAGTCGGCCCGAGAATTGAACCCTGTGGCACCCCCACTGCCAGAGGTCCAGACAACAGGCCCTCCGATTTGACACACTGAACTCTGTCAGAGAAGTAGTTGGTGAACCAGGCGAGGCAGTCATTTGAGAAACCAAGGCTGTTGAGTCTGCCGATAAGAATGTGGTAATTGACAGAGTCGAAAGCCTTGGCCAGGTCGATGAATACAGCTGCACAGTATTGTCTCTTATCGATGGAGGTTATGATATCATTTAGGATCTTGAGCGTGGCTGAGGTGCACCCATGACCAGCTCTGAAACCAGATTGCATAGGGGAGAAGGTACGGTGGGATTCTAAATGGTCGGTGATCTGTTTGTTAACTTAGCTTTCGAAGACCTTAGAAAGGCAGGATAGGATAGATATAGGTCTGTAGCAGTTTGGGTCAAGAGTGTCTCCCCCTTTGAAGAGGAGGATGACCGCGGCAACTTTCCAATCTTTGGGGATCTCAGACGATACGAAAGAGAGGTTGAACAGGCTAGTAATAGGGGTTGCAACAATTTTGGCGGATAATTTTAGAAAGGGAGGGTCCAGATTGTCTAGCCTGGCTGATTTGTAGGGTCCAGATTTTGCAGCTCTTTCAGAATATCAGCTATCTGGATTTGGGTGAAGGAGAAATGGTGGAGGCTTGGGCAAGTTGCTGTGGGGGGTGCAGGTCTGTTGACCGGGGTTGGGGTAGCCAGGTGGAAAGCATGGCCAGCCGTAAAGAAATGCTTATTGAAATTCTCAATTATTGTGGATTTATCGGTGGTGACAGTGTTTCCTAGCCTCAGTGTGGTGGGCAGCTGGGAGGAGGTGCTCTTATTCTCCATGGACTTTACAGTGTCCCATAACTTTTTGAAGTTTGTGCTACAGGATGCAAATTTCTGTTTGAAGAAGCTAGCCTTTGATTTCCTTACTGCCTGTGTACATTGGTTCCTAACTTCCCTGAAAAGTTGCATATCACGGGGTTATTCGATGCTAATTCAGTACGCCACACAATTTGTTTGTGCTGGTTAAGGGCAGTCAGGTCTGGAGTGAATCAAGGGCTATATCTGTTCCTGGTTCTACATTTTTTGAATGGGGCATGCTTATTTAAGATGGTGAGGAAAGCACTTTTAAAGAATAACCAGGCATCCTCTACTGACGGGAATGAGGTCAATATCCTGCCAGGGTACTCGGGCCAGGTCGATTAGAAAGGCCTGCTCGCTGAAGGGTTTTTGTGAGCGTTTGACAGTGATGAGGGGTGGTCGCTTGACCGCAGACCCATTACGGACGCAGGCAATGAGGCAGTGATCGCTGAGATCCTGGTTGAAGACAGCAGAGGTTTATTTGGAGGGCAGGTTGGTTAGGATGATATCTATGAGGGTGCCCGTGTTTACAGATTTGGGGTTGTACCTGGTGGGTTCATTGATAATTTGTGTGAGATTGAGGGCATCAAGCTTAGATTGTAGGATAGCCGGGGTGTTAAGCATGTCCCAGTTTAGGTCACCTAACAGCACGAGCTCTGAAGATAGATGGGGGGCAATCAATTCACATATGGTGTCCAGGGCACAGCTGGAGGCAGAATTTGGTCTATAGCAAGCGGCAACGGTGAGAGACTTGTTTTTGGAAAGGTGGATTTTTATAAGTAGAAGCTCAAATTGTTTGGACACAGACCTGGATAGTAAGACAGAAGTCTGCAGGCTATCTCTGCAGTAGATTGAAACTCCGCCCCCTTTGGCAGTTCTATCTTGTCGGAAAATGTTACACTAAGGGATGGAAATTTCAGGGGTTTTGGTGGTCTTCCTAAACCAGGATTCAGACACGGCTATGACATCAGGGTTGGCAGAGTGTGCTAAAGCAGTGACTAAAACAAACTTAGGGAGGAGGCTTCTAATGTTAACATGCATGAAACCAAGGCTTTTACGGTTACAGAAGTCAACAAATGAGAGCGCCTGGGGAATGGGAGTGATGCTGGAGGCTACAGGACATGGATTAACCTCTACATCACCAGAGGAACAGAGGAGGAGTAGGATAAGGGTATGGCTAAAGGCTATAAGAACTGGTTGTCTAGCACGTTCGGAACAGAAAGTAAAAGCAGCAGATTTCTGGGCGTGGTAGAATAGATTCAAGGCGTAATGTACAGACATTATGTAAACCTAGGCATTGAGTGATGATGAGAGAGATATTGTCTCTAGAAACTTAATTTAAACCAGGTGAGGTCACCGCATGTGTGGGAGGTGGAACTAAAGGGTTAGCTAAGGCATATTGAGCAGGGCTAGAGACTCTACAGTGAAATAAGACAATCAATAACCAAAACAGCAATGGACAAGGCATATTGACATTAGGGAGAGGCATGCATTGCCGAGTGATCACAGAGGTCCAGTGAGTAGCTAGGCGGGCTGGAGACATTGCGATTCAGACAGCTAGCGGGCTGGGGCTAGCAAGCTAGCAGAGGGGCCTTAGAGGGATGTCGCGACGGAAGAAGACTGTTGTAGCCACCTCGTGCAGTTACATCAGCAGACCAATCGTGATGGATCAGCAGGGCTCCGTGTAGTAAAAGGGTCCAGTCCAATTGGCAAAATAGGTATAATGGCCCAAGAAATTGGCCGATGGGCCTCTTCAGCTAACTGTCCGATATGCTCGAGACAGCTAGCGGGCCGCGGCTAGCAGGCTAGCAGATGGACATTCAGGGGACGTCGCGACGGAGGAGCCTGTTGAAAAACCCCCTCGGGCAGATTACATCGGTAGTCCAGTTGTGATGGATCGGCGGGGCTCCGTATTGGCAGTAAAAGGGGTCCAGGCCAATTGGCAAAATAGGTATTGTAGCCCAAGAAGTGGCTGATGGACCTCTTCAGCTAGCCGGGAGATGGACCTAGCATAGGCTTGCTCCTGGCTAAATGGTGCTTGCTTCGGGACAGTGACGTTAGCCAGGAGTGGCCTCTCGGACCTGCGATGATCCAGGTGAAAAGGTTCAGAGCTTGCGGTAAGAATCCGGAGATATGGAGAAAGATAAGTCCGATATGCTCTGGTTTGAATTGCGCTGTGCAGACTGGCAAGAGTTGTCCGGGCTAAAGGTTAGCTGATGGCCGCTAGCAGTGGCTAGCTGACTACTAGCTAGTAGCTAGTTAGCTGGCTAGCTTCTGTTGGGGGTTCCGGTTCTACAGTAAAAAAAATAGCAGATCCATACCACATTGGGTGAGGCGGATTGCAGGAGAGTATGTGGAAGTTGAGGTTAAGAAAAATATTTACAAAATATATGCGAAGAAAAAATATATAAAATATATATACACGGGACAGGACAAGACGAAGACAAAGATGTCTTACTGCTACGCCATCTTGGATGCACATGTGATGACAATACAACAGAACAGATGAACAGGAATAACATTTACTCTTAACTGGTGGCCAACATAAATCCATCTTAAAGCCACACCCCTACTAAGCCATGCCTCCACTTTGGTATTCCACCAGGAACCCGTTGCTAGATTGAACCTTTAAGGGTTCCTCCAAGAACCCCTCAACTACCCGAAGGTGCAAATATGAACCATTGACTAGCAATCATTTCCTTCAGGATCTCCAGGGTTCCTCGAGTCACTACTGATTATAAGAGTGTATAGAACCCTTACAAAACCAAATTCCTTAATCGTTATTGTTGTGTTAATTGACAAATTGAATCAGGTGTGCTAGTCATGCAACAGCTGGGGCTCCCTGAGGAGAAAATTGAGAACTACTGATTTAGTCAACTGCTGAAATGATACAAGGCCATACGTGAGTCTTTTACAAGACACCATCACTGGGCATTGTCATATGTAACATGTAATATCATAACACAACAGATTAGATCAACTGGAATGACACTCTCACTCACAGGTTTGAATATCGGTGACTAGGGGGAGACAGGGAGGGGAGGGTGAATGGAGGGGAGTCCAGTGGAATAGGGTATGGGAAGGGGAGGTGAGGGTGAATGGAGGGGAGTCCAGTGGTATGGGAAGGGGAGGTGAGGGTGAATCGAGGAGAGTCCAGTGGTATGGGAAGGGGAGGTGAGGGTGAATGGAGGGGAGTCCAGTGGAATAGGGTATGGGAAGGGGAGGTGAGGGTGAATGGAGGGGAGTCCAGTGGTATGGGAAGGGGAGGTGAGGGTGAATGGAGGGGAGTCCAGTGGTATGGGAAGGGGAGGTGAGGGTGAATGGAGGGGAGTCCAGTGGTATGGGAAGGGGAGGTGAGGGTGAATGGAGGGGAGTCCAGTGGAATAGGGTATGGGAAGGGGAGGTGAGTGTGAATGGAGGGGAGTCCAGTGGTATGGGAAGGGGAGGTGAGGGTGAATGGAGGGGAGTCCAGTG